>NW_010964923.1:1131482-1161661 GCF_000463585.1 Tarenaya hassleriana
ATAATGTAAAAAATTTCTGGAACAAGATAATGTTCCCTACATAAGAGAGTAACAAGATTGTGGCTTCTACTCATAGACAAGAAGCATGAGAACAGTGAGCTTGGTTTCTCACTACTAGAACCCTCCTGCTTAAAACTTTTAATTAAAGGGTTCACTGCTGCAAAGAAGATGTCCCAGAACTCAGAGCCGAGATCACAATCCTCGTGCTTATCGAGAACAAGGGCAATAATCTTCAGACACAAAGACCTCAACTCTTTGAACTGCTTCGAAGATCTACAACCAGTCTACAAAAAAAATCCATAATTCTTTATCAGAAATGTCAAAGTGGGTCGGTTTTCCAGCCAAGGAAAAGAGGAAACTATAATAACACCCTGGTATCAGGAGAACTTTTTTTTTAGTTTTTTTTTTGAACCAAGTACAATGAAAGGGGAATAAATAAGCATCCGTAAGTTAAATTCAAAGAAAAAAAAACATCAATAACCAATACAGCTACCTGGTCATAATACAAGGTCGAGTTCTCTTTCTCATCTGAGGTTGGTAAGACATCAGTAGCATTTCTTGCAGTAGAGTTTACCAGTAGCCGGACCACACATCCCATCAAGAAATCCAGAAACGGACGAATGTGGAATTCATCAAAGACTTCAAGGGTATGTTGGATGACATGAAGAAAACCGAATTTCTTCTTCCAAGATAAGGATGATATGGATTCAACACTGAAATACTTCAGATATTTCGACATTTGGAAGTGATCCAAGTAACTATCAGGTGATGTCCAAAACAAGTCCATTGTTCCCTCTGACGTGATATTCAAAGGCTTTATCAACAATGCAAAGAAGATAGTGAGCTCGCAAACATCCAGCTGAGCTATAAAACAAAGAACCGCCTTCCGGTGATGAACACTCGTATGCTGACAAGAAAAAGACCACCAGAGTTTAGTACTCAAGTGAATGCTGGATTGACACAGTGAAAGTAAACCGAAAGGAACATGTATAACTACCTTCCGGGAAGCCAATGTTTTCAATTTTCTGACTTTCGGCATCAATATGCGAATTACAAGAGAAACAAGATGAACTCTGTGAGCTTCTTCAACACAGTTTGATTGTTTGGACAAGCTCCAAGTTGTGAGCTCCTCCCTCAGGTCTTTGGAACTAATCAAATTCTTTAAATTTTGATAATATGGGAGTACGAAGTCATCCTTCCACAGTGACAGGCATTCAAGCGCATTCATTTGAATTTCAGCATCATTATCATCCAGAAGCCTGGTAACAGATCCAAAAGAAGAGGACTTTTAGCTGTAAGAAACATCAAAGTAGGGAAGATTGTTAAATAATCCATTGTCTCACAGACCTATACTGCAGAACATCTTTTACAAATTGATTGGGGTGGAAGGCCCTTGGATTCCGCATCAACTTCAACAGAGATAACCACTCTTTAAGAGCTCCTTTCCACTCCTTTCCTTTGCAAGCCCCGCGATTAAATAACCCAACACTGGGAAATAGTGAACCAACAAATTTGAAATGGTAACAGTTAAATAAAGTAATTCCGAAAATAACTGTTCAATCTATGGGAGTCGGGTTATTTACTTGCTGGCACAAAATTTTCAGAAAAAAGAAACTATCTACAGGAAATATTTACCTCACCAAATCTTCTCTGTTGTATCCCAGAAACTCCAAAAACAAAGGGATTATATCCGACGACCGAGATTCAGCAACAAAAGGAACCTTTTGTAAGGTTCGGAGCAACAAAGATACAACTGTTGCACTTGGTGTACTATCTGATGGCCGATATAGAAAAGAACTGAAATGGACAACCAGATCTGTAGATCGAGAAGAATAACAAATGTACATCAGATTTTACGAAGAAACTATTAGCTGAATAAATATAGTAACAATATGGTAACAAACACATATCAGCCAGACTGAAACAGGTAAAACATGGAAAAGGTTTACTTGACATCTATAGAAATGAACCTGACGAGTTACTAAATGGATAGATCAAATATATCTGTCCTGAAGTAGCAAGTAACCTACCTGTACTCTTGTCTAACATGCTGTGGTTCTCATTCTCATTCAGGATAACGCGAGTTCCAAATTTCACTTGGCATTGGCCAAAATAACAAACCAACTCATCCCAAATGACTCCAGTATGCTTCTTCAAAAGAACTGCAAGACACTCCGATGTCTGATCCCATAGATAACTAAACCGATTATGAAATACTCCCATCATCCCATTAAATACAAGTGGCACATATGCCTCATGTATCCTGCCGGCAGAGAGATCCATCTGTATTGTAGCGATCAAATTGACTAGCTTCCGGCTGGTTGTAATCGTGAGAGGGGTCTCTTCAATTGAAAGTAATGACTGAAGAACCTGATATTACGAGGAAACTAGCAAAGGTTAGTCAAATACATGATAGAGCATATAGGTGATTGTAACATCACCAGTGCTGCTAGGAAGAGATCCAGACAGGTAATAAGAACAAAAGATTATTAGACCGCATAACAGCTTAAAAGGTTTAAATACTCACGCTGCTCTTAGGAAGAGATGCTTGAGTCTCTTCAGTTTTCATTTTCTTTTTTGGAGGTTGCTCATCAAAAGCAGGCTCAGAGCTCAGTCCTTCAAAATGGCACAAAATCCTTAGAGTCATAACACGGATGTCTTTGTTAGAATTGCGCAGATTTTCAGAGAGTATTTTAAATGCCTCCACAGCCTTCTCCGCCCGAAGCTCTACATGATATTCCTTACTCTGATTACCATTTGCTACCACAAGCCTATGAGTTAATAGCAGGAATATAATCAGTGAGGTGCTAAGAGCTATGAAAAATGGAGGAGAATAATTTGAATAACCACCAAAACAAACAAACTCACCCATCCAAATAGTCGGCGACAGCAGACAATACTTGTACACATGAGTTGTAATTTTTTGCAAAAGATAAAGCTTCACTGACATCAACACAATTGATTTTTCGAGATTTGTAGTATGAGCTCAAAGCAGCACCAAATAAGCTCTGCCATTTCATTTCATGGGCACTTGTGATGGTACCTGAAAAACATTTAGCATACAAATAAGTTACGAATAAGTTTCAAACATGCAACAGAATATATGATAACATTCTAGGACACAACGTAATTTCCATAGACATCAGTAATGTGGAACAAATATCAAAGAAGATAGACGAACAGAAGTAAATAATAATTAATCCAGATTGAGGAAGACCAAAGACCATGTGTTTCTGTGGCTATCTAGAAATGACACTGATTATTTAATTGAATTCCTTTGAAAACAAAAGAGCAAAAAAGAATTAATATGCAACCAACATGACGAGGTTTGCAGTTTGCACTGATACTCACCACCTGAGATAGGCAAATGTTCTCTGAGAGCATGCACAAGATTAACCAGTAAAGACGAATCCACTTTAAAATAATGGTAGGAGTTGATGACTCCCCAGAATGTAGCCAACTTGCCCTCATCAATTTGGGTGGACATGATATTCTCCTGCACTATATCTTGTACAGCCTGCTTCATATTATTTTCGAGGAACTCATGAATTTTCCCACATATTTTCTCATCTATCTCCGTAATGTAAGGAGTTGCTTCTTGTCGCTCAGCCAGTAACAGCAACAAATAAACAATCTCCTCAGAAGACTTGGAAGACTCCACCATATTGTTTATTGCACTGCAAAAACAAGACCAAGTTAGCTCCTAAAAGGTGGAGATGGACAAACTACAATATCAAGGCAACACAGAAAGGAGTTAAACCATGAGTCTTGCCTTAATATATTAGTAGTGAAGGCCTTGACAATGAGATGGTCCTTTTGCAGCAACTCCCGTATAAAAGTCAGCACACTGAAACCAAGTATGAACGACATATAAGAAATGAACAAGTTTGAAACTGTAAAAACAGATATAGGATAGACAATACCTTGAACTCTTAAAAGCAAATACAGGAGACCATTGCATCGCAACATTATCCACTTCACTGGGCAACTGAAGACTGTCAATGATGCCTAACATCAGCTGCAGAACCTCATCTATGAGGTCAGATAAATTATCATTTTCCACCATCCTCTTAGAAGCTTCGATTATAGTTGGCATGAGGCAGCTCACAAGTTTCATTGCCTGGTTATCTGTTTTACATTAACAATGACTTCAATTGCCAGTTCAAAAAATACAAATATATGTTGCAATGTGCAGAAAAAGGAAAACCAAGATCTAATCTAATAACTGAAGTAATTAATAGGCTCACCAGACGTTTTGCGACCTTTATTAATCCGAACAACTGAAGTAAGCACTGCCAACAATCGGCTCAAATGAATAAAATTCTTGATCTCAGCTGATTCGTTTATCTCTGAATACAAGCACTTCCACATTATGTTTAATTCACTAGCTTCAAAATCCTCACATAATCTTTGTAAGGTAGAACTCACAACTTCCACCGCTGTTCTAGAACCTGCAAAAATGCAAGAGAATCAACCGTGATATAAGGACAAGGGAAGAGACCATCCAAGATGAAAAAATATTTCCAGGTACAGATTTAATCTCCCTTATTATTGCAGAACAATTTGGAGAACCAAAAATGAACATCAAATTTGTATGAACATATGCTCTCTCTCTCAAGAAAGAGAACTCACCTTTATCAAATTTATCACAGAAAGAAAATGTTGAATCTTTTAGTAAGAACCTCAACGCCCTCCCAACTTTTGAATGGAGATTTGTTGAAGTACCCCTCATAACATAATATAGCAAAGCAACTCCTCCAGACTTTCTCAGTGGATTAGCAACTTCGGACAGGATTCTCCTGATCCCTATCTCGTTAAAGAGAGAATAATCAACTGGACAGTCAACAAAAGAGTCATGCAATTCAAGTTTAAAGACAAAAGAAGGTACAAGCAATTTATCACCTTTCTCATGTTGTTCATCCCCTGCATTCCTCAACAGAAAAGAAATTGACTCTGACATGAATTCCTTGATATATTCCTTGGGATAATACCTCAATTCTAGTGTATCCCTTCAACAAACGAAATGAAAATAGGAGAGTAATAAAGCCACATGATTAGACATGGATATGTTTAAAGTTAAAAAGTTATATTTAATCATGCAATGTGCATCTGCAGGTAACAAAATCCTTCATGTTCTACAAGACAAAATAAAACAGGAAAAATAAAATAAAAAGAAAGGACAGATTTCTTAACACAGAGGATGGATGTCTGAGCATATGTACCAGATCTTCCATAACAGAAAATCAAGCCAACAAATGACACAAACAGTAAACAGGTTATCATTTGACCACAACATGCCTCAGCAGTGCTTTAAAGAGGACAAAAAAGAAAAGCAATAAGATATTTTTGCCAAGATTAGTGTTCAGAGAGCTACCTGAGGAGACCTTCAATATTGCATATGAGATACTTCTGCAGATACATCATAATATAAGACCAGGACGTGAATATCTGCATGCAAAAGGGCCAAATATTTTTAATTTTGTATCAGGAAGAACCCAATGGTTATCACTATCTTCTCGTGAATAACAGTTATAACCTGTTCAACAATCTCTGGCTCTTTCTCACCACCACTTTCAAGGAGAGACACCAAGGACTTAACAATTCTGGGAAGGAAGCTACAGAAGAGAAATACAAAATAAGTTAGCAAGCAAATACAACACACATGAGAAATTGTTAAGAGAAATCGCATGCAAAGTTTAAATACTGGAAAACAATTTCACAATCTGCCCAAATATCCATGGAAAATAAATAAAAGAACATTGTAACAATCTGTGCCCTAAAGTATACATGTGAGCAACAGAAATCACAGAATAAATCAATAACTAGTTCTAGCCATATGATTATATAAGCAAAAGGAGAAGGGGAAGAGGACAAATCATTTCTCGGATAAATGTAATGTGCAGAAACTAGTACAGAACTTGAATTGACCAGAAAACGAGTATGTTTGTCAAATACTATACACCAGATCTTCCAAATTATAGGATATTTTGCAATGTAGACTTCTCGAAACAATTCATCAATTTTATCCAAAACAAATTCCTGAGGAAAAATCATATCTGGGGACTGCCACGTTTTTAAGTTATCCTAGACATGATACGAAGTTTCCTCTGTCTATAGAAGACGTAGCAGCATTGACAGAAACTAACAAATCTAATCCAGAAACAAATATGCAGAGACGGCTTCTGAAATCTCAGAAGAAAAATTGAAGGGAAACTGTTGCAGTAACAGATGAGAAGAACTCACGGCAGGAAGTCGTCTAAGAGGTCTCTCGATAAAACAGCAATCAACCTGCAAAGATAATAAGAAATTCCCCTTTATACTCCTATACAGAAGAAAATAATTGAAATGCATGCTCTAGGAAACCATAAAAATGATATAATAATCTTAAATCTTTGGACAAAATTACATATTTAATCATCTTGATCTAGACGTGATAGTATTGCACATATAAACAAATTAAAAAATGATAGTTAAGTTATGTGGTTAAGAAAGATTAAATTTCTGCAGCTAGAACAAATATCTAAAGCAGACCTAAATTGTTACCCTGACTAAGGACAGGATTCAATCATCACAGCGATAAGAAAACCAATTCAATTGAACCACATCGTAGATCCACAAGCAGATCAACTGTGGAATAAAAGGCAGAAAATAGTAAACCTGAGAATAGGCTCAAGAGATAATCTTGATTTCAACTGTAATCTAGATTCAAGTTCTGAGAAGATCAATTCTTTATGCAAAAGAACCAAGGGCAAAGTCTGAACAAATGGAAATATTTCCTCATAAAATGAAATGAAGTCCTCCGCTGTATTCAGTTCCTGCAATCAACCAATCAAATGAAACCATATTTAATAACTCCACTGTGATATATATGACGTATAACTTGTCTAGTATCGAGAAGTTTTTTTAGATATATGCAACAGCTCTACTGCTTCATCATACCCACTAGATCTACCCCATTCGGACATCAATAATAATTGTGTGAAGAAAAAGTTACTTCTGTTCCCATGATAAATGTAACACATGAAACTACAGAGAAAACTCAGTATCAACAATTTTTGTATAGCAAAAGAAAATTAGGAAGATAGTGAGTCATTCTTCAGAGAATACCCTCCTAACAACTAAATCCTTGAACTTGTTAAAATATCAAAGACTGGAAGGAAAGCCTCGAGAAATTCCACTCCCAGAACTTCTACGCTTCTAGCAGATGATGATGCAAAACTAATACTACACACATAATCTTCCTAAAAACTAAGCTTGATTTAGCATAGTGTCTCAACCCGAAACAAAATAATGTCGGGCATGACATAACTGCAGGAAGATAACATTTAAGGCTTTAGAAAGAGCTCTAGGGAGCAAAATCAAATACCCTCCATTCTACGAGGCTATCCTTGAAAAATGAAGATCCCTCTGAAGGCTCAGCCTTGACTTTATCCAAGCTCCGAAAGACATTGGTAACGATATCAATCTCACCAATTCTATCCGAGAAGGTCTTGAACTGCAGACAGAAACGATTAACCATCAACAGCCAAATTAGAGGACATGGAAAATAAATAATCGCAAGTGTAAAAGGGTGAAACAAGTGATACTATGACATAAGATGGAGAATAATGTATCAACTAGAAAGCCGTTAACACAGGTTCAGACGAAAAAAAATATCAGCTTAAGCTTCTACCATCCCGCTCAATTGGAAAATAACAAGAAACCCCCCTTTTATTACCCAAACAACAAAAGGGTGCATAATTCAAGTTTTTTCATGAAATCGTAGTTTACAATATATACCAAACGGTTGCCACCAGGTACAAAATCAGACGGTGAAATCGATTATGAAATTATCCGGCAAAGCGGGGGTAAAAAAGCAAACCAGCTCCTGAGGAAGAAAATCAATTCAATTTGGGTTCACAGTTTTAGCAACTAAATCACAAATTACTTCCATGACTTGGGCACAAAATCACAAATTCTAGGTCTCTTCACGAAAATCAATTCAATTCAGTTTGGGTTCCACCCTTTTGCCCACGAGCACTGAGCCTAAAGGTCCAGACTTTCACAAGCCGAGCTCGAACTCTTTTCAGAAAAGCTATTTCCACCCGAAACAGTAAGTCATGATTCAAAAACAACAACCAACCAGAAAGAGAATACGCACCGAAAATCTTTTACGACCCCCGGAACTGTTGAGCGATTTCACTGCCATCGCGTGTGCCGAAGTCGCCATGGAAAAACCCTAATTCCAGCAGAGATAGGTGAGACCCAATTAGAATGACAAGAGACGGATTGAGAAGAGGGACAGAAATATGGAACTCGGCAGAACCCTAAGGAATCAATGAAAGAAAGAAAGGGAGCGATGCCGAATTTGCCGGCAAAAGGGTTTTAGAAGGAAGAAGTCTCAGTGGGTTTAAGCGAAGAAGAGAGAAGGGTGTCCTTAATCAATAATCATAAACCTAATATATATATATATATATATATTTTTTTTTTGTTGAATCATAAACCTAATAGGCTAATATTTCTAAGGACAAAAATAATTTATCTTATTTTCCATAAACAAATTCAGATAAATAAATTAAATATAACACAACTCGAATCTAAACCAATAACCAAATTAATTTAGCTTATTTTTTAACCAAATTAATCTAAAAAATATTATTTGATAAATAAATCAAATGTGATAGAGATTTAAATATAACCCAAATCAAATTAACTCTACATTCAAATTCAATTTGTCTGATTTTTTCAATTAAATTAATCCAACCAAACATTTATTAGAACTTAAATTTAAACCAAATGAAGTTAATTTTATAACCAAATCCATTCCTCTGTTTTTGAGCTAATTAATCCAAACCACATATTATATAATAAATAAATAGAATCTAATAGAACTTAAATCTAAAGTTAAATTGCCTTCAATTGTGTTAGAATTCACATCATAAATTAGACTAAAAACAATCTAGTCTGGCTTTGACTAAATTATATTTCAGTTCACATCGCATCACATCTTAAAATCAATTTAAAATTATCGAACTTGGCCTTTTAATTTGGTTTAATTTGTGATAAACTTATTTCTAAATAAACAAAAATCTTTAATTGTGAATTGTTCATCCTAAAATTAATCATGATGTATATTAAGGCATTATATATGTATAATAAATTTCTAGGATATGAACTTTTGATACTTAAATATAACTATATATAAACATATTTTTGGGTCAAAATAGAAAAAATAAACATGTTCTCTCAGCTAATAGTCTAATGATTTATATACCTATAAATAATTGACTTAACGAAATATAAATTACATTAACCAAGTTGTTTAGATTTTTATACAAATTGTATTTTAAAATATATAAATTTCTACAAACAAAATTCGTCATGGTTTAAAAATAAACCAAAGTGATTAAAAAAAGTTGATTGATAATTTCGAAATTTTGTAAGAAAATAATGAAATTTTGAATCATATTATCATAATAGCTTGAAAAACACTCCCACAAACTTTAGATTCTTTTAGCTATTTTTTCAGTAAAAAACTCCAACTTTTTTGAAGAAAGCAATGTCTCAATACTAAGATCTAAAAATACCAAAACTTTCAATTAAAAAAAAAAGGTTAAATTTCATGGTTTCAAAATATTTAACTTTGAACAAAAACACGGTTGGTGTGTAATAATAATGATATGTAACTTATCAAAAAATAATAATAAATATGCACTAAACAAATAATAATAATAATAATGATGATGATGATGATATGCACTAAACAAATAAAAGCATAAGCGTGTGATTTCATGTGTAAATCGGAATGAATGTGTAATTGCATGCATGCATGCATGCATGAGTTGTATTGATGAACGCTGTTTCGCTCTTCGATGCGTTTGCTTTCGCCAAAACTCCGCCGGATTCGGACAATGTTTAAAATGGAAATTTCGCCACACTGTCTTTTTAGTTTCCTTTTATTCTCTCTCTCTCTCGTTTTCCCCCGACTCAATTCGATTCCGACATCCAAAAAAAACCCTAATTTCGTGAGACGATTTCAACAGAAGAAATCATCGTCGTTCATGGTGTCTTAAGGCACATCATCATCATCATCTTGTTTTTGGGTGAATACGTGGAAATTGAACGGCAGAGGGAAAAGGGTAGGATACGAATCACCAATATGCCTTGCTGAATATTCTAATGCAGGGCACGTTCTTGCTCGTTGTTTTTTTATTCAAATTTTTATTTTTTTTTGTTTATTGCTTCAAATTATTGTTTTTGTGATTTCAATTTGAAATCTGGAACCGTCGATTTTGTAACAATTCGTGAATTACGAAACCATTAATGAGTCCTTAAGTCGTCGCCTTCTTTACATCTGTCTGAAGTTTGCGTTTACTTGAGATATCTTATCTGTTGAGAATTTAATTGGGGAAGGTAACGTATAAGAAGATAGTTTAGATTTCAATCCTTTTCATTCATGTGATGGGTTAATCTCTTCGTACGTTAAAAGTTTGCTTTTTTGGGAGAACCCATCTCAAAATTTCTTCTGGACGAACGTTGTTTCTTGCGATTCTTTCTTCGAGGTATCGATTTGATGCCTAAAGCTGGGATCTTTATGATCTTTTCCCTCGAAAGATCGTTCCTTTGATGAACATGGCACTGTTGTTTTGTCTCTGGGCTCTCTGTTTCATAGCTTTTGTTCGGTTTCGTGACTTAGTAATCTTGTTGGATTCTTTTGGGGTTCTGTCTTTGAATTTGCATCCGATGATTAACCTGGTTGTGATCATGTCTCGGATTTCTGTTTCGGATGCAGGGGGAGATTGAGATTTGAGGGTTCCATCTTGTTTCTTGATTCATCTTTGTTATATATATTACATATATAACTAAGATGGAGCAGATGTCAGCTGATAATATACACGGAGTCATTCTAGCGGTGTCTTCGAGTATATTCATCGGCTCAAGCTTCATCGTCAAGAAAAAGGGCCTTAAGAAAGCGGGCCTAAGCGGAGTCCGAGCAGGTTTTCAGATGGATCGAGCTCTTATCGCCTTCTTTCTCGATCTAATCTTCTACATATTATCCATCTCTGGTTGAAGTTGAAGATAGGGATTTGGCTTTTTGCCCATTAACGCCTCTGATTTCTGCTTTTCCTTTGTTGTGAACTGGTCAGGCGAGGGAGGGTATGGATATTTGTATCAACCTTGGTGGTGGGCTGGAATGATAACAAGTAAAGTTTCGACATTTCGGGTTTTTATAGTATCAGTAAGTTTCCTCTTTGAGACTAGTCTCGGAAAATCTGTAACGGAATTCCCGTTTCCTTCTCCTTTTTACAGTGATTTTCGGGGAAATCGCCAATTTTGCAGCGTATGCATTCGCACCGGCTATTCTGGTAACACCTTTGGGAGCTCTAAGCATTATTTTCAGGTATCAGAATCCACCATATCCGTTTTCCGGTGATATTCTCCCACAACAAAGATGATAGTTTCTGAAAACAAAATCGCGTTTTTATGCAGCGCAGTGCTTGCACATTTCATTCTGCACGAGAAATTGCATATGTTTGGCATTCTCGGATGCATCCTATGCGTCGTCGGGTCTACAACTATTGTTTTACACGCTCCCCACGAGAAAAATATCGAATCGGTTAAGGAAATATGGCATCTTGCTACCGAACCAGGTAACTTTCCTGCAGTATAGCTATGGTTTTAAAACAGAGTTATATATTCTAATGGTCTGAAACCCCTAAGTCCTGTCTCTGAAATGTTTCTCGGGTCTTTCTTACTTGATCAGGTTTCCTTGTCTATTCGGCTGTGGTCTTGTTCGTGGTTCTTGTACTGATCTTTTACTACGAGCCACGCTACGGCCAGACACATTTGATAGTATACGTCGGAATTTGCTCTTTGATGGGCTCTCTCACTGTAAGTTTAAATCTTTCCGAGCGCTCTGTCTGTATTCTCTTTTCTCGCGGCTTCTCCCCTCGGTTTAAGGACTTGTTGTTTTTTCCCGTGCGTAGGTTATGAGTGTGAAAGCCGTGGCGATCGCCATAAAGCTTACATTTTCAGGGATGAACCAGTTTATGTACTTCCACGCTTGGATCTTTATCATAGTAGTGACCATTTGCTGCATTTTGCAAATCAACTACTTGAACAAGGTAACTAAACAACTCTTACTTGGTAATATAGTTTCGATAACCATAATCTGAAAAGGCGGTAACTTGAAGAGTTCCGGACTTGCCCACATGCTCGTTTGTTCTTGATGGATTTGTGAATAACGATACAGTATGTATCGTTTACATTCGAGATCACGAGAAAACGTAGTTTTTTACTCGGGATCATCTTTGCATCGCCTCTTACAAGATTTTAGTCTCTGTTCTGACATTATCATGTGAAGGATTTGGTCTGGTTATAGAATCTGTGTTTCTTGTCACTGGTTGACATGTCTGCAGCTTTTGTGAAGGAAGATATGTAATGAAGAACCTCTGCTCTGTTTTCTTTACAACAGGCGCTGGATACTTTCAACACGGCCGTGATTTCTCCGGTTTATTACGTCATGTTTACGACTTTCACCATCATAGCTAGTATGATCATGTTCAAGGTAAAAAAAAAAAAAAAAAACTTTTTTTTTCGGTCAAGAACTTGTGATCTTTCTGATGATTCCTTCTGGTAAACTGAAACATGTCTCTGCGCTTTTTGTCTGGATCTCACATGAAACAGGACTGGGCTTCCCAGAGCGGTTTACAAATCGCGACTGAGCTCTGCGGTTTCGTGACCATTCTGTCGGGAACGTTCCTTCTCCACAAAACCAAAGACATGGGAAACAGCGGTAGCGGACGCGGCGTTTTCCACACGCCGAGGGAGACTCCTGTCTTCACAAACAGCGGTTCCAGTCGCAGTTCCAGCTCAGATCGCTAGAACCCGTTTCTTGCTCGGATTCATCTGGAGGCCAACGCTGTTACTGTCTGAAAGATCCAATTTTGCCCAGATCCCCTTCTGGAATGCTAACGTGATACGCAAGAAATCTTATGATGATGAGCTTTTTAAGGGTTCTTTTTCGGGTGAGAGGATGGATATATGATCTATATTAGGGAGAGAGAGAGAGATTGATTGAATTGATTTCTTTTTTGTTTTCGTTTCTGTTCATGTAATTTTACAGATCATTCAAAGGAAAGCAGAGTTTTAAAACACAGAAATTAGATTCACGTAGACATATGTAGGGGCAAGCTTCGTTTCGGTTCCGAGTAACCATACCGAAACGAAAATCTCGTTATTTTTTTCGAATTCAAAATTCTCGAACGGTATATTTTTTTTAGAATCGAAACCTATTTTTATAAAATTCCCCAAAAAAACAATTTTTTTAAGAAAACCAAAATTTGTTTAACAAAAAACGAAACCGAACCATATCGAGACCGGAGTCAAATAATATAGGTACTAATTTGGTACAAATTTTAGAATACCGAATAAACCATTCACAAACCGAACCGTTAAAATTTCGAACCGAATCCCGAAACATCTCCACCTAATTTATATGTATACGGCATTTCTTCACCATATTGTCAATTTGTAATCTAATAAAAGCAAGAACATTGAGAGTAATATGTAATGTTAGGACAGATTTGGCGATACAAGTGTCTTGACGTACACTACGGAATTACAACAACTGGTTAACTTGCTAGCCAAAGGATACGTAAAAGCCCCATTGTTACGGTTATACAGAGCTAAACCCGATCTAAACTCCAATAAAACTTCACATTCACGTTCAGTCGAAATCCACAGTGGCCGTATGTACTCGGTTAAACCGGGAATGCTTACCAGTTTCATCCATGACTCTCCTTCTCCAAACTCCTTGGTCACCCAGACATCTGCGTTTGATCCATTGCAGTAACACACCATTGAAAGGCAACCTCTATATTCTCCGAGGGTTAGAGTGAAGCAGCCTTTTGTACAACACACAGGTCGAGACAGTTCTCTGAATGTATCGTTGGTTAGATCGTAAGATACGATGGTTGACGAATGAGCCGATGCCCAGTTCAGTGTCCCTTTGATGTGGATCCCGGGTTTCGATTTCTCAAGAACAACCCCAGAAGGAAAACAACATTCCCTTGTGCTTCTCCTCATCCAATGTCTGAATTTCACTGAGTATACGATCGCTTCTGTCTTCTTGATTTCGTGTCTTGGCTGCAGCAGCGTTACCACTTTGAAGTCACCGTTGCAATGATCATAACCAAACCCGTATGTTACATGGTCACCTTGTCTGGTTTCAAGATCTGAACTTGGCAATCTCACATGAAGTTTCAACACGGGGTTCCACAAGTAGAGGCTATCATCCGTGCGAAAACAAATCAACCCGTGACAGGTACCAACAATGTGATAGTATTCCCTTCCCAAGAGTTCATGATCATGCACTGCAACATCGACAATGGAGTCGTTATATAGAGAATGGACACAACAGGAGTTGAGATGGTACCGAGATGTTGTCATAACTCCATATTGCTGCTCTAAGCAACGGATGTTCTTAGCAATGCCGACGAAAGCTCCATCTGCCTTCACGGCCTCCCAAATCCAGGCATGTCTGAGAACGAAACGAGGTTCAGAGATCAACGATCTCCATGACCTGCATACGCATTTGAACCGCGTTAATGACTTGATCGGTAATCGTATGAGGATCTCTTCCATTACTTCGAGAGGAAGAACGGGCAGAGATGAAAATGATGCATCGTAGTTTTCATGCTTGATGGTTTCTCCCATCGCTGTAAAGCTACCTCCTCTGCCGGAGCGTGAGGTTCACGCTCCGACAGAACAAGTTTTTTTTTCCCAGGAGTTCAGCTACAAAAGAACATGGAAACAGAGGTGGAGAAAAACTTAAGGAGTTTAGCTGTTAAATATAGACAACTATCAGAAACTAATAGCTTTATATAAAAGGAGAAGATTATATTTTCTTTTTCGTGTTATATATATATATACAAGTGGGGTTGGGGAAAAAGATGAGATGAGATGCAATGCATGATGATAATGAAAAATATTAAAGAGCATTGCATGAATCTCCAATGCAGCACGCTCTTCAGAGAATGGCAATACATGAAGTAAAGGTGTTGACATTCATTGGATTCGGATGAGATAAGGCTAAGGATAAGGCGAGGAAGTCATAAAATATTGAAATCTTTTGGAGCAACTTGAGCTTTGGTGTTTCTCTGTCATCTTTAATCTCTAGGCAGATGGATATAAGTACATATATATATATATATAAAATGGAGAACACGAAGCAAAAAAAAAAAAAAAAAAATGAATCTTCGACGCGCAATGAATCAACAACAGAGTACTCGTCAACAATCTGATGCACTTTCGTATGAGAAATTAGAACCCAGAAATTAGATTCCCAAATCCGAGATAACATGGAATTTCATCGAGCTGATATGCATGTCATGCTGAATTCCTTGCACAAACACCAGGCCTAAATCAATCTACAGAAGAACAAAAGCTGGAAAGCAAAATCTCGGACCATGCTGTCGGAATTCGACACAGAAGATTCTTGACATTCGTCGCCGCTACTTATGTGGAGGAACTCCAGCTCTCTCATCTGGACAAATAAATCATCATCCGACGCGAAAATCGAGGATTGCGTAAATGAAAGAGAGACGTGAAACAAAGATAGAACCTTCGAATCTCGTGGAGATCCATAGAAGCTTCGAAGGGATCTTCCATGGCAGAATCTTCTCCTTGGGATGAGTTCTCGCACTACAGTGTTGAAGTGACGGACTAAAACTGTGAACTTTTGGAAGACCGATGTGATTTCAAATGAGAAAGGCAAAGGGGAAAAAACTTCAAACCGACCCCCCAAATGTAGTTTCCTTTCACTTTCAACCTCTGATCTTCGGAGTCAATCAGACCCTAAATTAGAGCCCCCGCTTAACCGGCCCTCAACCGGTTATCTTCGGTTTGGACTAAACTGGAACTGTATGAGCTCATATGGGTAACCGACCACTTGGGTTTCCGTCCACTTTGCCAAAAACCCTCGCTGATTCGTCCATTGCATCTGTCTCTCTCTCTCTCTCTTTCTGCAAATCCGGCGAGAACCCTAATCGAGGCAAGTTTTCTGCGCTGGTCGTGTTCTATTTTGCTGTCAATGGCGGAAGAAACGAGCGCGGCCAAGTTGCCCATCCCGGGCAAAAGAAACATACTCATCACAAGCGCTTTGCCTTACGTGAACAATGTTCCTCATCTCGGCAACATCATCGGATGTAATCGAATAAGACCTTGAACTCTTTCTTCCCTTCCATTTCTGTAGATAATGAATCTGCTATATATGTATGCATGTCTCTGTTTCTCAGTGTCCGTATCTCTGTATGGTTTTCATTTTTCTCATCTTTTGCAAACCGTGTATCCCTCCTTTTTTTATTTGTTTATTTGGGTGTTTTTGTTCTGGATTTCTTATTTTCTGGGTCCTCTCTGACTTTGTTGCATCGGATCTTCTTTCCAACTTCAAGCTTCTCCATTGCTGTTGGCATTTTTCTTCCATTTCTTTCTATGAAAGACATTATTTCTTCTGTTCAGATACTGATATGAAAAATGGTAAAATTTCAATTAAATTGAGTTGCCGTCCATCTAAGCTGGTGTAAATATCGAATTTTACTGATAAATGGATTGAAGAATATAGATGGTGCAATTAGTATAAACTGAATGAACTGTGAACTACATGAAAGGATGCAGCTTCAAGCAAGTAACGGCAGCTTTGAACAGTTGTATTACATGTGATTTTAAAGAGAGGAAAGGACAATTCTTGATTCAATTTTGGAGGATTTCCTTATTGTATCATTAGGTGTTTGGTGTGTTATTGTGCTTGTTGTGGTGGGTATTTTGAGCTTTCAAGCTTTGGGGCTCACTCAATATCTTGGGGGGATTTTGACAGGTGTTCTAAGTGCTGATGTATATGCTAGATATTGCCGCCTTCGTGGCTATAATGCCATATACATATGCGGGACGGATGAATATGGGACCGCGACAGAGACCAAAGCTTTGGAGGAGAATTGCAGCCCAAAGGAGATATGTGACAAGTAATGCATCACTAGTTTCCTCTTTTTTCTTGTTTTGTAAAGGAAATCATTTCATGTGCATTTCTAGTTTAGTGATCTCTATTCAAAATCATCCTTTGACCAAGCTTAGAATCATTTGAATTGTAGATGCTATGTTTTCATTCTGCTTTGATTCCATAATTAAAGTGTATGCAGTTTTCTTGGTATCTGTTTTTGTCTATTGAGGGAAAGATATGTCTGTAATCTGTCATAACCATCACACACAAGTTTTACAGGTTTCCGGAAATAGTTTGGAAAGTACTCTCTTCATATTAGTTTGCTAGAGGGCTTGGCTATTAGAAATTCATGATACATCAATCATTTTTTATGGTATGCGGTTTAGCTGAATTGAAAGAAAAAAACAGATTTATATGGAACGGTTGGAAGCATCACACAGAAGTTTTACAGACTTCTTGGAAGTGTTCTGAAAATGACTTTTCAGAGTAGCTCGCTGAGGTGCTTGTCAGTTGCCAAGCATGGACTCCAACCATTATTGATATGACCATGTTTTATTGTTTGCATATTCTTAGGTACCATGCCATTCATAAAGAAGTTTACGAGTGGTTCGATATACTTTTTGACAAATTTGGGCGAACTTCAACTCCCCAACAGACAGAAGTTTGCCAGGCAATTTTCAAGAAATTGTTGGAGAACAACTGGTTATCGGAGAACACCATGCAACAGGTGAAATAATCACTATTTGAATCAATTAGTCCAATTTGATTGTAGGAGTATGTGTTTTTACCTTAAGTGATGGGTTCTACAGTACTTAGTGGACTTCATAAGTTTGTCTTTGTGGTTGCCGGCCTTTTCAGCTTTACTGCGAGACATGCAAGAAGTTCTTAGCTGACCGGCTCGTTGAGGGTACCTGTCCATTTGAAGGCTGCAATGATGGTTCTGCCAGGGGAGATCAGTGTGACACTTGTGGAAAGCTCCTGAATCCTACTGAATTAAAAGATCCCAAATGCAAGGTATAGTATACTTTTACGTACAAAATCCTGTACCCCCAGTAATGGACATTTCTTTGTGTGTTTTTGTGTTGTATTTTATTATTTAAAACATGGACTGCAGTGCAGTGTCATGAAAATTGTCCTGACAATTGAATTCTTCTGTAGATAGATAGAAGCTGTAATTCATAATAGTGCCCATTCCGTTTTTCGTTCATTTGTTTCCTGATTGCATTTCAATTTTCCTCCTATCTTATTTCCTGGAATATAGGACAGATGAATTCTCTGATTACATTGATGTTTGGGCCTCCTATATAGGTTGAGGAATGTTGGTTTAATCTTTTTCTCCAATTCTTGTGTTTTATTCTCAAACAGGTCTGCCGAGCCACTCCACATATCCGTGATACAGACCACCTGTTTCTTGAGCTTCCTTTACTGAAAGATAAATTGGAAGAGTATATCAACAAAACATCTGTTGCTGGATCATGGAGTCAAAATGCTATTCAAATAACAAATTCATGGCTAAAGGAAGGACTGAAGCAGAGATGCATTACACGGGACCTAAAATGGGGTGTTCCTGTTCCACTTGAAAAATATAAAGACAAGGTGAGATAATTGTGTGTGTGTGTGTTAAACATCAATATTCTCTTAAGTTTTGTTTTTCTTTAGCATCCCCATTTCCATTTCTTCACGATTGCTTATGATTTATGAACTCTAATTTTAAGTTTCGTTACAGGTCTTTTACGTTTGGTTTGATGCTCCTATCGGATATGTTTCAATAACATCATGCTACACATCTGAATGGGAGAAGTGGTGGAAGAATCCTGAGAATGTGGAGCTCTATCAATTTATGGGTAAAGACAATGTGCCATTTCACACTGTAAGTACAGTACATTGCAGCATTTTATTTATTGTGAAAAACTTTGTTCCATAGGTTTGTTTCTTTCCTTCATCTTTACTTCCATCTCTGAAATGAACTACAATATCCGTTCTTAATCCGTTGACAGTTATCCGATATTCCAGTTTGTAATTGTTCTTCCATTAATATATTGGAACTCTTGCCACCTTACATTTGTCTAATGTTATATTAGTGATATCCTTGGCATGTCAAGGCATAGTAGCATGTCCTACAATATATTTTTTTAGGACTTCTTGGCATCATGTCAATCGTTATAGCTTACTCGCACAAATGTCAAGTTGTTTCATAGAGGTTTTATTCCTAGAATAGGCTTCTCCTACCATACCCCTGTGGTGAAACATACCACATGCAGACACTGTTCTGCTGATCTTGCATCAGCTAGAATTGCATGAGATTTTCTTGTTATACCTTCAGGTTCCATCAACCGTGCTATTCAGTGAAAAGCATAGAATAAAGTATTATGATGATAATTCTTTGATGTTTGCTGCCCTTGGTGATTTATTGTGTGATGCTGATATCCCAAGCTATCCTGTTGTCTGTTTTATCTTCCAAAGCTTTTCTCAAGATTTATGAGAAAGATTTCTTCTTTTCCCAAGCTGATTTAATGCTATATGCTTTATTTGCAGGTGATGTTTCCTTCTACGCAGCTGGGAACTGGGGAAAATTGGACACTGATGAAGACTATCAGTGTTACCGAATATCTGAATTATGAAGCTGGTTAGTTGATCTTTCATACGATTTATGTAGGAAATAGATGAACAATTTATTTTATGTGGGGCATTTTTTATTCTTTTTCCGCGATGCGTATAAGGGACTTATTTCTGTGATTTTGCAGGAAAATTCTCCAAGAGTAAAGGTGTTGGAGTGTTTGGTAATGATGCAAAAGATACAAATATTCCTGTGGAAGTGTGGAGATATTACTTACTGACTAACAGGCCTGAGGTAACTCTTTGCTGCCAGATTATCACAGTTTGCGTTCTTTCTTCCCTCCTTAAAATTGTATATCATTTTGGTACTTATTCACCAAATCTGATGGGTTCGATGATTTCTCTATCTAGGTCTCTGACACACAATTTACATGGGATGATTTGCAAGCAAAATTGAACGGCGAGTTGCTGAACAATTTAGGCAACTTCATCAATCGTGTTCTGAGTTTTATCGCTAAGCCTGCAGGTTGGTTGTTTGATGTATTAGTCTTTTTAAGTGCATATGTCAAACTCAAGTTATCGCTGTTTACTCATATTGAAACAGATCAATTTGTTTGCAAGTAAGAAATTTTCTGGAGATGAGAAATTATGGGTCATTGTTGCCTCGTTTTAGTGGATTGATTTTCTGTTTGCAACTTGCAGTCAGCCAAACTAGTATTCATTTGACACATTTGTTAGGCTGACACAAGGCTTTTAATCTGATTCATATCGTGGTAGTACTTGCGTGATCATGATAAATCATAGGGATCAATTGCACACATGCACACAGACACACCCCGCTCATATATGCACTCCACTTTGGTAGCCGATGGTGTATATTCCTTGGCTATTTTAGTAGTCAAATACTTCTGAAGTCGAGAAACAGAAATGAATTTCGGCTCTTCTTAAAAAAAATTCGAGCGTTAAGTTGATGGAAAGATAAATGCAAGTTTTTATGAAACAATAAGAATGTCCTATCACATGTATAGCTTGCTAGACCCCTGGCTTATGCGACTCCAAAAGCTCTCATCTATCTCCCTGGCTCATGTTTCTCTTGTATGTAGTCATATACATGCAATAACACGTGCTGATTATTTTCCGTTCAGGCCAAGGTTATGGATCTGTCATTCCTGATGCTCCTGGGGCTGAATCACATCCGTTGACTATTTCACTGGCTGAAAAGGTTGGAAAACTCGTAGATCAGTATGTTGAAGCCATGGAGAAGGTAAGATTTGATAAACTTGGATCTGGTAAATGGTTGCCAGGGTTGTCATCCATTTTTATACAAATCCCTCATGCTTTTGATGCAGGTTAAGCTAAAGCAGGGACTGAAGACTGCAATGAGCATTTCAAGCGAAGGGAATGCATACTTGCAGGTGATTTTCTCGTCACTTTTAACAAACTATGTTAGCTTTTTTCTCCACTCCTATTCACAACTAAGCTATCTATGGTTTTTACCGCAGGAAAGCCAATTCTGGAAACTTTACAAGCAAGACCAACCTTCCTGCGCAATTGTCATGAGAACTGCTGCCGGTTTAGTAAATATTCTTGCCCGGCTGTTAGAACCTTTCATGCCATCCTTTTCTCGCGAGGTAGGCATACTAACCTTGTTGAATAATTGTTTTCGTAAATTGTGAAATGTTCTTGTTTAATGTAACAGTACGTTGCCTTTTTTGCAGGTATTTAAGCAGCTTAATGTGCCTCCACAATTTTCGCTCTCTGACGAGAATGGAGACATGTTGAAAGCGAGTAAGCCTTGGGAGATTCTTCCTCCCAACCACAAGATGGGCACTCCTCAACCATTGTTCAAGGAACTGGTATATGTCTCTTTCTCACTGTATGTATTTAGAGATAAACTCCAATGATGCGTCATTTCATGGACTGTTAAATGGAATGGTTACACAGAAAGATGAGGAAGTTCAACAATACAGAGAAAAGTTTGCTGGGAGTCAAGACGATAGACGTGTGAGGGAAGCAGAGGCAGCAAATATGGCCGAGCAGCTAAAGAAAACGAAGATATCAGGTAGTATGTTTTCTTTTCTTTTTCGAAATTTTGACACGTTCGGTTTTTTTTTTGTGTACTAACTTGTTAAATTTTTTTAGATGGCAAGAAACAGAAGCCGTCAAAAGCCAGCGGAGAAGCCAAAGCCAAAGCCAAGCCCAAGCCGACTGAAGAACCCGAGATTACCATCACAAGACTCGATATACGAGTTGGAAAGATCGTGAAGGCTCAGAAACATCCTGATGCAGATTCGTTATATGTGGAAGAAATCGATGTCGGAGAAGAGAAACCTCGAACTGTTGTTAGTGGACTTGTCAAGCATATACCTCTCGAGGAAATGCAGGTTTTTGTTCCATCTCTGCTATTAAACATCTTTTTGAGGTTTTATTATATCTTCTCCTAAGCCCTAAAACCTCGGTATTGTTGACAGAACCGCATGGTTTGTGTTCTCTGCAACTTAAAGCCGGCAAAAATGAGAGGAATTCAATCACAAGCAATGGTTCTTGCAGCTTCCAACAGCGATGACAGCAAGGTATACAAACTCAAATTTGTGATCTTTTCCTAAATCTTACTGGGTTTTTGTCATGCTGGCTATTCTCATTTACGGGTTTTATCTGTTTTTCTTTTTTTCGAGTCACTTTCAGGTCGAGTTAGTTGAGCCGCCTGAATCTTCTAAGATCGGAGAGAGGGTGACATTCCCGGGTTTCGAAGGAGAACCAGACGATGTCCTGAACCCGAAGAAGAAAGTCTGGGAGACGTTGCAGCCTGATTTACGCACCGATGACAATCTCGTTGCCCGTTTTAAAGATTTGGCCTTCACCACATCTGCTGGAATCTGCAAAGTCTCATCCATCAAATCTGGCAAAATCAGATAAGAGCTTCTGCAAACATCATCACCATCACCGAGGTTGAACAACCTGATTTCATGAGGAAATAAATTTGAAAGATTGCACATGTTTTGGCTTTTGGTTTCCTGCAACATATTTTGGGAAGAGTTTGCTTTCTGGAGATTCTGTACGTTAGAGTTTTGAGACAATGAGAATTCTTGTTGCATGCATGTCTCAATGCGCTAAATCATTACGATGTCGCCCATATTGACTTAGTAGATGGTCATACTTCCATACATTTCTTCTGGTAACGTATGTGTATTTATACATATATACGCAGACGTACAAAAGAACCCACACAGGTTACGTATAAGGTCAGCTAATATTCTCATGCAAACAGTCAACATTAGTTCAAATGCATACCACGAAGTAACAAAAGATTTGGTCAAGATTTGTCGCAAAAATTATTTCATCTTGGACTGAGATCCATAAAGCGCGTAGAGCTAAAAGCTTTGGTTCTGTATTTGGAGAAGAAAGGAGTCTCTCTCTCTCTCTCTCTCTCTCTCTGACAAGAGGATAAAACAATAAAGGAGAGAACGCAATTTAGAGAGAAGATACGTCGACGATGGCTTCCAAAATCTTCTTCTCAAGTTCGTTATGCTCTACCCACAATGAACTCTGTCTGCGCAATAGCTCTTGCTTCTCTTTTTTATTCTCCTCCCTTGCTCTCTCCTTCATCCTCCAATTCTCCAGCTTCTCCGCTCTCTCTTTCATCTGCAAAAATTTGTTTTTTGAAGATGAACTCTGATTAGTATGGACAAAGGGTTTCCCAAGTGTCTTGTAATATTGCCTGGCGAGATATACAACCTATCATACAGAGAATCTAGGGCAAAAAGGATCAATATTTACCATACACACTTCTAAGACTTGCAGCACATTAAAGCAAATCATGCATTCAGGCAGAACCAAACGTAAACAATACTCAGGCAAGTTCACATCTATGGTTTGCGAGATGAGACAAAGAATATGACCGTTGCTGCTAAAGTCGTCAAAACTTCACTTCACTCCATGTGACAACCAAGAGGCCAACTTTCTAGAGACTCTCCCCAATAGGATAATTGCAATATTTTATGCAAAGCCCAAATCCTAAAAAGGAGGTAAGGAAGGCACTCATTATCCTCAACAGGAAGAACTCCCTCGAGAGGGAAAGATGACTCCAACTTATACGACATGAAAACTCTAAAACATAACAAGGAAATTCCCAAGTTCTCAAGAGTGAAAAAATGGTGTGTTATTTTTCCACATGACATTGAACAATCTGATCCAACCAATCCACAATCCCCAAAACTTTGTAGAATCATCTGACACAATACTTCCAAAACTACTACCTGAGATGAAGTTCTATCACACAACCTATTGAAAGACAAAACTACTTTCTCTTCCATCACAATCCTTGGGGAAAAAATAGTACACACTGATCTTGTATGGGAAGACAAGACCAAATTTCCGAGATGTAGTCTAAAGTCTCAACATAGAAACATCAACAAAAACTCCTACAAAAGCAAAGCCAATGTAAGAACATGATAGTCACTGAGCTCGTCGAAACTTCACTTCATTCCAAGTGAAAGCTTTTACGGTTGTTTGGTTCAAAGGGACTAGAGAGGCATCAATGGGCAACATTTTCTAGGTTCCCTCTCCAATGGGTCAATCATACTATTTTACAGAACTATGAAAACTCCCAGATTCTTCAAGAGGACAAAGTGATGCTTTGTAATGAACAAATCCATAATCCCCAAAAGCATTCCACAATCAACAGTCCACAAAACATGCCTTTGTTCCATCACGATTTCTAAGAACTACAAAACACCATAATCATGGAGATGATGAAAAATCTAAACGTACCAGTGTTTTCCGGAATTCTTCCTCGGCGATCTTACGCTCCTCAGCCCTCAACTTCGCTGCCTCAACCTTCAATCTCCGACGCTCCTCATTGGCGACCCGCATAGCCTGCATACGAGCCTCTTCCTTGCGCTGCTTCTCAATCCGAAGCATCTCCACTTCATGGATATACTCCTTGCGAACAGCTTTCACCTTCTTCGCATAGTCTCTCCGAAGCTGCGCAAGCCTCTTCTGCGCCTCCTCAGGATCCGTCGGAGCCTTCCAGCTTCCGATGAAGCACTCTGGCTCCAGAAACTTGTGCGTCTCCTGGTGGTGCCTGTGGTGAGAGATCTCAGCAGAGAAGGGCCTCACGGCTTGGTTCGTATGGCGGCCTGAGAGAGATGAACGAAAGGAACCGAGAGGGCTGAGCTTGTTGAAGAACGACGCCATTGTAGTTACCTGCTTCCGTGAAGATCCATGGATCATACCAAGAGACGCCATTTCGAACCTTTAGGGTTTTGAGGTTCCTCGGGGTGTCACCGCTCCACGCGCTTTTAGTGCGCGTGTGATTGTATTTGGGCCATTAATATTTTTTTGGCATTTTATTGGCCCATGTTTATATCTTTTCAGCTTTTCTTTGGTCATAAATGGGCTTTTTCTATTAGCCCACTATGGATTTGAAACTGAACAATCTTGTTGCTATTATAACACATCTAACCAAACCCAATAACTATTAATCTTCTTGTATGGGCTTTTTCTATTGGCCCATTTTTATCTTTTACTTTTATGGGCTTTTTCTACTGGCCCGCGTATGACTTGAAACGAAACATATTAATGATGAGTCTTGCTACAGACCTTTTATGAGCTTTTTCTATGGGCCCATGTTTATATATATTTTCCAATAATGGGTCATTTATGGGCTTTTCTACTGGCCTACGCTGATTTTAAAAAATCTAGACCATTAATCTTTTAGGCCTTTTATCGGCCTTTCCTATTGGCCCATGTTTGTGTATTTTCATCAATGGGCTTTTTCTATGGCCTACACAGTTGAAACTAAACACCACTGTAAATTTTGGGTTTCGGTTCGGATTCCACCGGTTATAGAAAAATTATAATCATTCTTTTTTAATATAAATTTTGATTCTTGTTTTTTGATTTTTTCCCTATAAAAAACTAATTTTTTAAATAAATTATCAGTTTTTTCAATTACTTTTTTAATCAATTCGATTCGATTTCAGTTTTTTCAGATTTAGAGAAATCATAACCGTTTAGTTTTAATATCGGATTCAATTCGGTTATGGTTATAATTGATTCGATTCAGTTGGATTATTCGGTTAGTAACCAAACGACCAACCCTACTAAACATAATAGATGAATCTTGCAATCGACTACAATGTATCTAAACTTAAAAGACCATGAAGTGGGAGACTACCAAAAAAAAAAAAGAGGTGGGTTACACAATATGGTTTTTTTTCATTACATACTAAAGTCCATCTTTTCATTAGATGAACTGTTTCAGAAACTCAGTAGCCACGAGTCTTCCTCTTGTGTTCACCGACATCTTCAACTCGCTTATCTCTTTGTCTATATCCTGCATTTATTCACAGAACAAGCAAGAACAATGTCAGATTTCAAGTTCATAACTCACCACTCTCACTGTCTTCAAGAGAAAGATCGAAACATGTCGATGATATATGATGGAAATCCAAAGTGAAAACCTTTGAGGAAACCCATCACAAGCAGGAAAAAACCACAAACCATTAAAGCTTTGTGAATAAACTTGGGAGTGGAGAAATAAATACTTGCCTCCATAAACCGAACGATGAAATCAATCAGCTTCTGCTTCTGCATCTCCTCGCAGTGGTAGTTTGTTATAAGAAAGCTAATGTCATAGCCCTGTGATTAACAAAAGATGACATTCAACTGTGAGTAGGATGTGGCATTATGCATTAGATTTAGTAATTTGGTAACTGTAAAAACGGAATTTCTAAAGCGGTGAGGATTTGAGAAGCAAATTTCTTACATCATTTTGTTTTTTGGGTAAAGGGTAAAAAGTGAAAAAAAATTCACATGCACACCTGCACCGGTTTCCTCCGTAATACTTGAAAAGCTTCTGCCCTCATGGACAAAAATCTGAGGAACTTCTTTGTTAGAATGTTTTCGAGCTCATCCGCTTGCTTCACCTGCACAGTCGCGATAATGGACTAATTAAGGAGGAAGCAAGAGAATTGGGGTTATGGTTCTTGAAGATATTCCATTATAATATAAGAAAGCATCTTAGATATAAGATTCATGATCACCTTGAGGCTTATACGGAGTGAATTTATAGAGGTTTCAATCAAGCATTTCTCAGCCTCATTCCGACATATCAAAACCTGAAATTTGCAATAATTTCACATGAGTCAAAATATGAAACTTATGGAAATGGAAAGATAGAAAAATCCACATAAGTTGCTGACTTGTGAGAGAGGCTAAACAATCTGAAAAGATAAGGCTGCATGTGAAGTCTTCATTCATAAATTAACATAAGCATCTTTCAGGCTTGCATGATTTTCTATCCTTTCGAAAAGTAGCAATATGGTTAGCATGTAATAGAAGCATTGACATTTTCAAGATTTATTTGACAGGAACATCATAAGATTCATCCTCCTAACAACATTATGGTATCAATAGAATCCAATTAAATAGAGGCTTTAAGGTTGCTCTTAGAGAAGCCAAGATTCCAAGAACATAGGGGCTGTCTCGGTTATCAGGAACACAAGAGGCGCAACATAAGAACGAGGAGAAAACAAATACGTAAGCAAAGCCAAAAGCTGAGAGAGAAAATTCTTACGGGATTTAGCAGAAGTTCTGGGCTGGTCCTGCAAAAATTAGCAATAAGATTGGTGGGAATGAGATCCTACTACTCGAAGTGAGATATCACCAACAAGAACAAATATAAGAAGACTGCAGCAAATACAGTATGCTTTTTCAGTCTATTTAAAACACTTTGGCATGGGAAATATTAGTAGATAAACTCAGTAAAGGCAGGCCATTCTCACATTCATTTTCTCATAAGATGCTTACATACTTTAGTTCAACCTCCGGTTTATTGTGCCTTTCAACTTCTTGACAAGGAAAGTTCTGCAGATCACAAAAAAAAAAAAAAAGGTTTCACGCAAAAATACCCACTACTAGAACAGGAACGAAATATGTAGCTTTCCCCATTTAACATCAGAAACTAGAAGACAAAATGGCAGAAGCAAAAGTGAACCATGGTACAATTAAACCTAAATTACCACATACAAGGAAGCAAACAAATAAAATGTGCATAACCAACTGAAGTAGCAACATGAGTGAGATGGAGCAGAATTTTAAATCCTTCAATATCTAAAGTATAATTAGCCCCAAAAATTGGAAACTTCGACATCTATGCAACAATAATTGGAATCGAAAATCATCCCTACCTGTAAGCACATGGCTGCCTCAAGTGTATTCCTTATGCATGCCAGATACAGCCTTAATGAGCTTGCCTGAAACAACGAAGATCCAGCCGGAGGATGTTATTCGAACAGTTAACAAGGTAAGTTAACATGCAGTAGAGTTGTCGTTGGACATTGTAATCTTTGATCTAGAAATGATCAAATTAAACACAAAGTGTAGAAGGTCGGTTGGTTCCTAAAACTTCTATTTTGGTATTACAAGTAAAAATGTACAATTATAAAGCCTCACAGGTTTTCATATATTACACTTCAGTATGAGCTTAGGTATTTGCCTAGGCAGTTAACAAAGCAAAGTGCAATCAAATGCCAAAATACTGAATTACTTCTTTCGAACAGAGGAGGTAAGGCGGAATTATATTCCGTGGTCTTACCATTTCAATGTACCGCTTGGCGAGAAGTTTCTTTTCCCCGGAACTGGAACTAGATTTGGACTTTTCCTTTTGATGAATCTTTCCACTGAAAAAGAAATCCAGAAGAAAATCCAAACATTTGCAAAAAAAGGCACCATTAGAGTGACATTTTCAACCAAATCATCTCACAACCCGAGTAAACTTTCACAAACAATTCGTAAGCAACCCATGAAAGGCCCTCAAATCCAGATATTTTCCAAAAAGCTTTCAAACATTCTTAACCATAAATACAAGCATCAGTATCCAGTACATCCACATTAAACAAAAAGAACAAAATGAAAGACCAGACAGTCAAATACAAGCAAAACCCAAAACCCAGCTCAAAAGACAACAAGAGAACTAAACCCAGCTCAAATGTTCCACCTGATATGAAAATGAAGAAACTTTACCAGCACAATCAATTAATCAACAACGCAAGCGGAATAGAACACACTCAAGGGTACGGACGAAGAACAAAATCAAGGATCTAAAATCCAATTATCCATGATTAAACCCTCGAGAGAAACATCTGATAATCGGAAAATTTTTCTGGTGAAATTTGCACCAAAACTGCCAAAAATGAGAATCGGCGAAATTCGGGTGGAGCACAGAAATTCGAAGATGACAGTAAAAGATCAAACATTGAAACTGAAATTCCAAAAGATACACACAACAATCATATCAATCTCTCCCAAGATTACAAGACAAACAATTCGAATTCGAATCAGATCAAAGTGGCAAAGGAAATTGCCTCACCAGACAGCACAAAATGAAGCACGATAGAAATCCAACAGCCGAAAAGGTCTCAGATCTTTGAAAAGGCTCAACGCCAAATCCCTCCGCTCTTTGGCTTTTAGCCACCGATACCGCCACCAGTACGCCACAGAGAGAGAGAGAGAGAGAGAGAGAGAGAGAGAGAGAGAGAGAGAGGTTTCCTTCTTTTTTTGGTGTCACAGAGCTATATTTCTGGTTAAGCCGGTTAAGCGCCGGTATGGCTTTGGTACTTAGCTTTTGGTTTAGAATTTCGTTTTGTCATTTTAAATTTTACGGATATTATATTATATTAATTGTTTTTATTTTATAAATTTATAACTTGTAATTATAAATCAGTGAATGAATTCGAATTCATTTTTTTTATTATGAAAGTCAAATAAAAAAAGGGTCACTGTCATTACCAATTTACCTAATTATTTTAGTGGGTATCTTTCTTTCTTTAGAAGACAAGAACTAGCACTTGTGAGTTTTGCAATAACATCGGAAAAACAATGAGTTCTTATCTTTGAAGAAAAAACACAAACCATTGCCTTATAACATACAATTACAAGCAAAGGTATGGACATGGACATGCACATGTCCATTGTCCAATAGTATTCATCCATAACCATATATTAATACAACCCACCATTGACATAGTCATATAACCTAAAGTTTCAAACTTTCAAACTCCATCGTAATTATTTCATGCCCCCATCTCTACATATCCAAAAGGGCATTTTCTTATGATTGTGTTTGTTAAAATTTCCTATGCACCAACTTATACGCTATTAATTGGATGATGATTAAAAAAAATAAAAAAGTGGCACTCTAGATTTTGATTTAGATCATGAAATAACATTTCGTAATCGAATTCCGATCACCGAAGAAATTCGAATACACAATTCCAAGCAACCAAAGGAAGAATTATAGACAGAATAAGCGTAAGAGAAACCCTAACCGATCAAAGCAGAAGATATTATATATTCTATAATTCTTCGCAAGTTCGAAGGCCTTTCTTCTTCTTCTATCTTCGACGATGAATGTAATGGTTTCTTTATGATGGAAGAGATGAGTTAGAAATCTCCGAGAAAGATGTTGTAAGAAATATAAATGAGATAAAGAAGAAAAGAGTTGGAGAGGAGGAAGAGATAGGAGTACGGACATAGAATGATAACAATCAGAAACAAGACAAAACATATTGTTCTGCATGACATTTTCTTGTATGGAAACTTATCTTTAGATAGAGTTCTCTCTTAATATATATATATATATATA
>NW_010964923.1:1162321-1175891 GCF_000463585.1 Tarenaya hassleriana
TCTTTATATATATATATATATATATATATATATATATATATATATATATTATGATTTCGTTTAAAATATCAAATCCTATATGCTTTTTCTTCTTCTTTTGGATTTGTTACGTAATCTTCAGAAAAAAAATTGAGATTGACTTGCTCCTAAGTCAAAATAAATGAATAAATAAATAAATAAATAAGAATTTGACGAGGTTAAATACCTTCAATCATCATTAGAATATTGCCGACTTTTTTAAATTAAATTCAATTAAATTAAACCTCTATAGCAACAGGTTGAGTTTGCGTTAAAAGTGATGTATGCGTTTATGGTTTAGTTTACTGACTATTAAGAGATTTAGAAAATGTAAAACTATAAAATATGTGAGTTAAGAGAGATGGGTTTAATTAATTTTCAGATGATCCAGCTTTAAAACTTTGAATTTAATTAACTTTTCCCCCATTAACCACCAATCAAAATCTATGTTTTACCAATTCAAATTTTCAGCCTAATATTTTATATCTATAAACTCGATTTCTTTAAACCCACCCTATTTTATAAACCAACGTCTATAAATTTCATACTTTATTTTGTAATTCAAAAAAACCATTGATACGAAAATAATATATTTCCAACCGAGGAAGCAATAAAACCATATAATAGAAAATCCAATAATTAAATAATCACAAAACAAGAAACCCCAAGAAGATCGCACTTGGCTGAAGCAGTTCGAGGGTTTTAAATTTAAACCCTAGAGAAGAAGAACGGCATTTTGGGTTCCTTGAAGCGCACGGAACACAGAAAAAATACGCCATTGATGAAGAAAAAGAATAACTACAGAGAGGTCGAGGTGGTTCCCCATCGGATGCTATATTCAACAGAGCTAACGATGAAGATATCGCAGCGGCTAAGTCCCGAGAAACTGAGATCTTATTTTCACTTCATGCAAGAATATAGTTTTCGCAGAATCGGGTTACCGCAACTTGTTGCATCTGTTCTGCCTTTGTTGCAACACGACCAAGATCTTCAGAATCAGTTCCGGGAAGCCGTCCATAGCGATTTCTCGGTCCCACGAGCCGAAGAAACGGGCAAAGAAGAAGAGCAAGAAGGCAAAACCCGAGATGGGATGAAGGGGTGTCTTGATGGTGATGGTGACAGTAAGGAGGGCGAGATTCGAGGATGGAACCATCATCATGATTATGGTAATAATGATGATGAGGAAGAGATTACGAGCGGGGGGCATTACCATGGTGATAACCATCATAACCATCGGAATGATGATGATGAAGAAGAAGATATCAAAGAAGGCGAAATCCGAGATGGGACGAAGGATTCTCTTCATGGAGATGATGAGGCGGACAATGGCATCAGAGGAAACCATCATCATGGGCATCATAACCATCATCATCATGGAAATGATGATGATCATGTAGATGACAAGAAGAATGGAAACAGAGATGACCATCAAGATCATCATAACGATGAGCATGATGGGCATGACAAGGTCCGGAAAGAAGATGATGACAAGAAGATGGGTAAGCTAAACAAGAATGGTTTAGAGGGAAAGAAGAAACGAATGTACCAAGAGTTTATGAAAATGTCAAAACCCGAACTGATAAAGATGATTCTAGAGATTATACCCGATACCGAGGATTTATCTCGGCAAAGATCCTCGAAGAAAAGGAGTAAATCAAGTCCGGGTCGAGATCCGGAACAGGTCACCCCCAGCTATAGGCTTATCCCGGAGGAAGACAGGCCGGAAGAACAGGATCCAGAACTGAACAACAAGTACATGTCAGTGGGAAAGATGAGCCGAAGATTTCGGAACCGAAAGAGACTAAGTCATGACAAAAAGGCGATGATCAAATGCGAAGATGAAATGTACGAAGCAGACATGCTGAGAGGAACTCTGCAAAGAACAGCGGAGGAGGCGGAAAAGGTTCTGAGAGGGGAGATGAAAATGAAAGATTTAGGAGTGATGTGCTACAGATGCATAGAACAGTTGTATGGAAAACAGGGGGAGGAAGCCGTGGAAGAAGTGAAACGAAAACCGGAAAAGGCTTTAAGTGTGATCTTACCTCGTCTGAGGCAGAAGTTGCGGGAGTTGGACCTTTTCCTCGAAGATCAGAAACCCGTCTGGAATAGAACCTTTGTTGGACACTCCGATAAGCTAAAGATATTGTGACCCGAGCAGGAAAGCAATTCCGAGATCTTTTCTTTTCTTTCTCGCTTTCCCTTTAGAGGCTTCGTGATTTGGGCTCTGACTCCATTAGACACAGATGTAAAAGGTTTTCGGTTATTCCACAAAGCACCTACATAAACTCAAAAGAGTTCTGTGAATTTATTAATAACGGAAAATCCAAGCAAGGAGGCAGATCCTCAAACAAATATGTCAGAAGTTTGCATCCAAATCTCTATCCATCCACCAAGCTATGAAAGTTTCCTATCCAAGAGGTTACAAATTTCGGATTTCTTAGAAAGCTAACACATTTACACAGAAATCGGTAATATACAGAAAGGAAGATCATGGATTCAAATAACAAAAAACGTAGAAGACAAGAGGATGAGTGCACTTTGTTAGTAATTAACCTGAAGACTTAGTTACGCAACTTGTCCGCGACATACAACATATGACTGATGTTTGTGGGAGGATAGTTCTGAAGAAGTTTGAGGTCTGATGTGAAATCTCCAGCAAGAAGACGTCTTCGAACTAGAATCAACATTGCACAGCAAATTCGAAGCAGTGTCTCCTGCAATTACATGTAATCTGTTAGATCTCTTTCCCGGGTTATATTACTCGTCTCATATCAAGTAACTTTCTGTTAGTTTTATAATCACTGCAATGAGACCTCCAAAATCAGACAATCAGAACAATAAGATTTCAGATCGGGATTCATTTCCTGAACTGTCGGCTAAATGTGACCTGCATGCATATGCTTGACGTCACATAGATCAGCCACAGATATACTATACTGTTCCCAGTGAAACATATAGTAGAAACATGGAAAAGTGTCCATTTCATCCTGTATCTTTCAAAAACCTTGAGAAATCTTAATTTTTCATCCAGATGAACGAAGCTATAGAAATCATTAGCCTAAGACCCGCAAGAGAATGATTTTCAGCGATAGACCTTTGTTTGACGCATCCTCTGTTCAGTATAAAATAAAAATAAAAACTTTTAACGGAAGCTGGATGGTAACAAACTGTACATTACCTGAGGACCCTCAGGGTCACTCAGAAGAGTGTCCCAAATCCGGAGGCTGTCCGCAAAGTTGAACTCCTGGGTCAGGAGGAGAGTGATCCATCTGAATGCGTAAAATTGTGGATTTATCTGAAAATGTATGCACAAGTTTCAATGGCCACCACTGCCCGAAATGATTAAGAGAATATATCAAGAGGGAAAAGGAATTGTAATGGTTTCTTGAGATAACTTACTTTAGTTGTGACCTCTAGATGACGCCAAAGTTCTTCATCATGTTCCTTCAAGAGCTGTGACAGCCTTGTGATAGTGGAACGAATACCGACGACACTGTTGTCCAGTTGTTGACAAAAATTATCCCGAAACCCACTCATCAATTCAACAAAACAGAAAAATGCATCTGATTCAGCATGGGCCTGCATAACTTAAAAGGTCAACAGTAAGAGAAAGGAGCATATCATAAAAGAATGTCAGAAAATTCGGGTATAGATAGATTAAGAAAAAGGTACATCTGAAGTGTACATGTACTCACTGAATTTCCTCCATCTGGGTCGTTCTTAAATATGTAGAAAATGGGTGCCAATATCTCGTTCATCCCTTGAACATATCTGATACCAGGATTCAACTTTGCAAAAATGTTCAAGATGTTCTTCAAAGCATCCTGAACACGTGTTAGACATTTTAATCAACCCACAAATCTATCAATGAACATGTGTTAATAGGCCACAAAGACTGTCAATACAAGTAAATAAAGAAGGGGGAAAAAATCTGACCTGATTAGATTTTGTAGCTACAGAATCCCCAGAGAAAAAGTGCATATCTGGATGAGTGCGCATTACATCTCGGTCAATCTGTTCCATGGTTTCTGAGTCCTAAACAGTATTAAAGTTGAGATTAGAAGCTTCATTTTGCAGGTTCTTACATAAGTGGTATTGCAAGTTATAGTAACCTATTACAAGACTAGTTTCCTTATAAATTATACCTTGAAAAATCTATCATCACGTTTGTCCAACAAATACCTTGAAAAATTTATGCCACATGCTTGTTGTTCCAAGACTTAAGGGGTGATCTTCATGAGTTATCTCTGACCTTGAAAGGACACCACTGCCTTCAGTTTTTGGCTCATTACTCGCACTACCCTTTGATTTATCCAATCTCCTTGATATTTCTGACTAGCTAGCCACAAAAACATTTAGCAAACCAAAAGTAATCTTAAATTGAAAACAAAAACAAAAAAGGCACAAGGAAAGGGCAGTGGAACAGTTACATAAGCACCTAAATACCGTCAATGCCCTTATCACTTCTAAGAGTACCTCAATGGTCTCACATTGAAGGATCCTACATCATTCTGCCTAGTCAAATGCAAGATATAATGCTGCTTAGCTCTCGAATTCCCATGTCCAATATTGTTCTACGAGTTGCAAACTTAAATGTTCTAACTACTTTCATGCTTTGTCAAAAGAGGGTGAAAAACTCAATTCAACAAAGACATTAACCAAATGACAGGTATAACCTTTTATCAATGCCCACTACCAACCACACGCTTTTAGCTCTAGTGACGGGTATGAAGCTCTGTAGCAACTACATCAAGCTAACAATCATGCTTTCAGAACAGTGTCCGCTCCGATCAGAAGTTTGGTTGTATCTCTCTCCGTATGGTCAAAGAATGCAAAAGACTGTATACACCAGTTATGCTTTCCTCACGTTCAAAAATAGCAAGAAATGCACGCAATCATTACAGCGAACAAGTGTCGAACCGCAAAAGTGGACTTACAGGGTTCATTAGAAGCTCCTCTTTGAACTGCTTGTACTGTGACCGTTTCTTAGCCAACTCAGAAGGCCATAAGGAGCGATCAGGTGGCAGATAACCCAGTAAGAGCTGCCACACAGTCAATAGAACAATCTCAAGCAGAAACTGACATAATGGGCAATGAAAATCCTTGATTTTCTATTTCGTTTCAAAACAAAATCTGAAAAGCCAAATTGATTCTTACATAATGCACCGTAGACTTCAAGTCAGTCTGTGGAAGGACTATCAGATTTCAAGGAACAGAAGAAATCAGAACTAGACTACATCGTTATTGGCAAACTAACAGTTGCGGATCATACATTTCTCTCCTCTGTAAGTTCACTTACAAAGGCGAAATTTTCAACAAGGTTCTTTCATCTTCTTACCAAAATCAATGAGCCTAATTGAAAAGTCCCCAAAACACGTTACCTTCCAGACATTGGAGCGAATCCCAGCATGATCAGGTAGACCTTGAGAAGCTAGTTTCCTCAATTCCTTCATGTTTATCACCTTCTTTGATAACTAAAAACATCCAGATAAAGGAAAAACAACACAAACAATAAACAAAACTGCAAGCCCAGATACACAAATACGAGGTTGCATTCCTCTCGGGAACAGAAAAAGCCTCACTAACAACCTCCGCCATGATCTGCGCTTGCCGAGAAACATCCTCTGCAGGAGAAGCCGCCGGAGCTCGACCTTCACCTCCGCCGTTACCACTTCCATTCCGCTGATCATTCGTCTCTGTCTTCATCGGAGGAGGAGCAGGAAGCGGCGGATCTGTCGCAGCGGTCTTCACGGACGGAGGAGGAACACGGAGCGGCGGTGACGGCGACGGAATCGGCTCAACGGTGGGAGGAGAAACGGAAGCGGAGGAGGAGTGGCGGAGGAGACGATCGTCACCGGAAGTGGACCACATGGAGCTGTTGAGCCAATCGGGAACACCCTTCTTCGCCATAGATTCCGGCAGATTCAAACTCTCTGAGTCGATGATTGATTGATTGCTACGGCCAGGAGTCTTCGATCGGAGACAGAGAGGCTAGATCACGTGCTGGGGCATTTTCTTTTTCTTTTTCTTTTCTTAAAAAACGAACAGAAAATAAATAAATCTTTATTTAAAAAAATCAAGCGAACCAAACCAAATTAAACCGGAGACAAATCGGACTCTGTTTCTACAAAAATATATGTATCTAATTTTGATCCCTAGCTCTCAATACTTACAAAGAACCCCTACATTTTCCTCCATATATAACAATTTGATCCCTAGCTTTCCATTTGTGCTAAAATACCCCAAGTTATTCACTTAGGCTTGGCGTAGTTTTTATTTTGAATTTTTTACTTTAGTTTTTTGTTTTTTATTTTCGTTTAAAATTTTTGTTTTTTGTAAATATAAAAAAATAGAGTTTTTAAGTTTTTTTTTCATCAAATTTACTTTTCAAGTTTGTAAAAAATTAATTTGATGAAAATTTCATTATCAATTTTTATGATTTTTGGATTTTAAAAATTCAAAAAACTTCTTCCATTCAAGGCTTTTGTTCGATTTCGTAACAATTTAATTCAACGTTGTGGTCTTAAAAAAATATTACTGAACATATTAGTTTCATTAAGATCGGTTTTTTAGTTGGAAATTATTAATACATACAAATTGAACAGAACATCTATAATTGATGTACGCTAATTATGATTAGTATTTGTTAAATAGAATTTGAGGAACAACAAGATCATATAGATTAATTAACTTTGATGATTAAAACAGTAATATTAGAAACCGGATAACGATTAAAGCAGTTAACAACAAATATATTAGCCTTTTGAATATTAATTCAAGATTTAGGGTTTTGTTTGTTTGAATATATAACAAATTTGTTTAATTACCCGATTATATAAATGGTTAAGAAAAAAACGATCGGTGCCTATTCAATCAATTAGTAAAATTTCTTAAAAGAAATTCAAATTTTAAAAAATTAAAAAAAATAACCCAGAAGAATTAATTTATGTTTTTTCTTCTGCACTAACTTTATTTATTTTTATTAAAAAAAAAACACGACCCTGTTCTTCATCAACCCTTGTACTTCTCTTTTTAGTCCATGTGTTCGTCAATCTTCTCCTTTTGCGTACTACGCAAGGTAGGTCAAATGACTTGGAACGCAAGTTTCGTCAAACCTGAAACAATACATCCGGTGAATCTTCCTTTTCCTCCAAGAAACCCTATACGAATCCCGAAATCTAGGGTTTCGATTCCCAACAACGGATCTTCGTAAATTTTTTTCCATGATTATAAGTACGAATCGCTGTCACAAAATTCGAACAGGAACCGAGTGAACTCGTCCATCAGATCGGGGCAACCGCTGAAAATCACGTCCACTTCCCCTCTGAGATACTCCAACTCGGCACAACCGTAGTACCCTTCTTGCTCTTTGAATCTCACCAACGCTTTCACAAACGCAGCGTACATATCGCCACCGCCGCTGCAGCGTTCTGAATCGTAGTCGCGTTTAGTGACAAGGCTACGTTTCTTCACTCTGTTAATGAAGTCCACTGCTTTCTCGAGCATCGACTTTTTGTTTGTTCTACGTGAAAACATCAACTCATCGGCCGAAGTGTCGTGTTTTTCAGATTCTTTATCGTCCATCATCTTCACGAATCTTCCGGTTTTCTTGTCCCTTTTCATGATCTGATCATTACGAACCGATCTCTTTCCATGTCCGTTTGTGTTCTTCTCCTTGCGAGATTTTCTGTCATTAGGGTTTCTCATGTTTCTTCTTCTTTTTCTCCTTCTGTGTTGAGTTTCTCTCGAATCTAAGGCTGGTCTTATAATGTAGATATTAGGAAGATAAGCTTAATTATAAAAGGATTAGGAATAAGTAAATTTGTCAAGATTTGCGGAATAAATCTTTGCTTTTAAATATACAACATACTTTCTAATTCATATCTTAATGATAAGAATAGATAAATACAATCTAAACAGGAAACACACTAATTATCTAAATTTTATAGGAACTGAAACTCTTTATATTTCCCAATACTGCCCTCAAACTCAAACGTGTATTGGACGATCTTCAAATTTTGATTTAGGTTTTACACCACCCTTGGGATCGACTATATCCTCAACCGTTGGAGAAAGACTAAAAAAAAACAAACGAACGTGGTACTACAACCAACTACGCAGAAAAGAATCGTTTACTGACAAAACTATAATCAAACGAACGACGACGGTGCAAATATGTAATTACGCAAAAAAAAAAAATCGTTCGCTGACAAAACTATATCCGACAGAAAGAATTAAGATTAAACATCTTTGTCGATTTGGAAAAGTAATGAGAGAAAACAAATCAAAACTAAAAGAAAAAACAAAAAGAAATCAGCGAAAACCACACTACTAATTTATTATTTTTTAAATCAAAATCCTTCAAAATCATATCACTGACGGATACGGTATATCGCCATCTTCATCATCGTCTTCAATCATCACCCTTTTCTGAAAACTAATAAAACTTCAAACTGATACCATGTTAAAATTTACGAAATAAAACGTTGTTATATTATTGATAATCGAATGAGATAGTTTTCTCCCACTATAATTCCTAATTCATATCTTAATAATAAAAATATATAAATACAATTTAAATAGGAAACACACTAACATCTAAATTCTATAGAAACTGAAATTCTTCATATTTTCTAATAAACTTTAATTTAAAAAATCCTAATTTTATTCATTCTATGACATTTTTTATTTCCTTTTTTTTTTGTATACGTGTTTATATATATAAGTAAAAAAAGTTATCAAATAGGGACTGTACAGACAACATGTTATAACCCTTGAACAAAAAGATTAACATAAGAAGTAAAATTAAAAATAAATAAATATGTCTAATAATTCTATGATCAGAACCCTCTGTAAGATCCCGAGGGTTCCAATAAATTTTTTTGCCTGTAAAGGACAAATACCAAACGACCTTCTGATCCCACCACAAAACTTGCGTAGTTTTATACCTCGTCGCATTAAATCTAAACCAATAAATGCTTTCTTCTATAACCTAAAACAAAATCACAGCCATTAATACCGAGCATAATAATGTTACACGTGTCCTCATGCAGATGTTCGATGAGGCTTCGGATTCGTCGGTGGTGCTGGTCGACGGGGTGAACGGCGGCGCGGTGGTTCCCGGCGGAGTCAGGCCGTTTCCGACCGGCGATGTGGTCGTAGGTGGTGTTAATGTCGTGGTAGGATTGTTTCCGGTGATCGTCGTGGTCGGTGTTCCTCCGAACGTCGTTGTCGTCGCCGGTGTTCCTCCGGCGGTGCTGGAAGATATATATATTACAAACGATTCAAGAACTTGGATCGAAATCAAGAACTTTGATGAAAAAACATTCACACATAAAAATTTCTAATTTAGATGATTAACAAGAAATTGTTTTTTTTTTTAAAAATATGGATGTACCAATTTTAAGAATGTGCCGAAGTTGAAACAATTTTTAAGTGCTACTCTCGATTCTTTAATTTTAACACAATCAATTCCTTGTAATTAGGTTTTTGTAACTTTAATAGTTTATAGTTTAATTTAAATTAACATATACTTTATTTATTTATTATAACAGTTCATTTTTTGCCTACAATGAAATTTTATCAATATAATTATGTATAAAATTTGAAAAAGTATTAAGTGAATACAACCTATATTTCATGGAAAAAAACAATTTTGAATGTTTGTGTATTAAATTGGGGAAACGGTGCATGTTGAAGAAAAGAAATTCATTTAAATATTCGTAGGAAAGCAGCAAAGAATGATAAATGGATCGAATTGTTGGCTTCTTCGTTAAGAAAAATGTAAAGGAAGTGGTCCGGTCCAACAAGACAAGAGCTTTTGTAAATTTGATTTAGTTATTAATTATTGATACCTTTTATTTCATAATTAGTATTGTTCTAACAACTAAAATAAATAAAATATAAAATACTTTAAGAAATAAAACACCAACTTATACAAACAGCGCCAACAAAAAACAAACGGTATGGAGAAAATCTTAATGTGACGAGAAGAAAATCAGTTTTGTGATTATTAATATTACGTTGATAAAAGGCAAATCAAATGCACTAAGAGATAACAAGACGTAAAATTAATATATATATATATATATATATGTCGATATTCACAATAGTTTCATAAGATATTTATAAAAAAAATCTAATTCATCATATTCTAGAAAAAAAGGTCATTTGGAAAGTATATTTTTCATCTACAAATTCAATTTTCCAGTTTGAAATAAATAGTTGAAATAATTTAATTTACCACATAATTAACAAAAAATTAAAAATATATAATGATTTTCAAAACTATATATATATATATATATATATCAATTACAATGTTTACAATTATTACAATTATTCACTTATTCAATGTTTTTGGGATGAGTATAACAATTCCAATTTTTATAGCTAGTGTAATGTATTTATCTAATAAGCATTTATTTGAAATAGTATTATAATTTTATTTTATTGTTGTTGAATAAAAAAGTTCGTCGATGTACGAATTTAAAAAAAAATATTTAATTTAATAATATTGTTTATATAAAAATATAGTAATGGATGTTAGAGAAACTAGTGTATTTGTGTATTTTGAACTTTTGACCAAAACTTAAAGGACACATCAGATAAGGCACTGGGACCCATATCATAACGACCGTTGGATGTTTTTGTGTTTGACAATGAAGAGCATCCAACGGTCCAGAAATGGCGGATAGAACACAGAGAAAGGGGACAACGCTCAAAACGCATCTCGAGAAAAGATCGAGCTTTAGTTTTTTTTTATATATTCTTTGGAGACAATAAGAATTTTCTCTCTTTTTTCTGTCATAAAAAGAATTTACCGATATTTAGAAATCTATATATTTTTTTATATAACCACGGTCCAAAGACTTAAAAAATGTTTATGAAAATATTGAAAGTTTGAAACCCAGCATAAAAATCTAGATCACGTAATCAAATATCATAGAAATAATGAAACATAATTATAATATGACAGCAACATATAAAAATGTTTAATTTCAATATTATCCTAATTAAAAGAAGTTGATGCGTACGTATATATATATATATATTACACAAAGCAAGCACACACGTAGAAAATATCGCATACCTCAAAGAGCTCGGATACACGCAAGACCCATAACCTAAATCAGAAACACAAAAAAAAAATTATTATTACATTCAAAGCCATTATATACACACTATATCTATCCATGTGTGTGTATATATGTGAGTGGAGGGGAAAACCGAAAACGTAAACCGGGCCGGTTAACAAGAAACCGAGACGTACTGGGATCAGTTTTGGCGAGGGTGGCAGTACCGGCGAAGTAGCAAGAACCAGGTGCCATGGATCTGCGTTGAAAATAGCTGTTGAAGGCGTAAGAGGAGTGAGCCTGGATCGTGTTGGGGAGATAGCACAGACCGGTCGGCTGGATCGGAGCGCAGTCGGCGCCGGTGGCGCATGCGTAGTCAAGGGCCGACTGCAGCGCCTGGCTCGTGGCGTCGATCCGAGCCACGCACCACATGGCGTAGGCCGCGGTCCGGTGGTGGTGGTTGCTGACGTGGACGAGGAGGAGGAGGGAGAGGAGGGAGATAGACGTGAAGGGAAGTGCCATATTTTGCCTTTGGTGAGCGGTAAAGAGAGAGAGTGTGTGTGTGTGTGATTTGTGTGTTTAGTGCTCTTTCTTTTGCTTTTTGCTTTCACTTTGTTTTTGTTTCTTTTTTCTTCTTTTAATTCTTTTTTTTTTGGTATTTGGGAACGAAAGTTGGTGGAATTAATTTCGTAGAATCTCATTCTTTTGAACAAATTAAACGGTGGAGAAATTTAATATCTCCTTGCTTTGATTAAGCTTATAATTATTAGTTCTATATATTATTAGATAAATCATCTGAAATTAGAATAATATATAATCTGAAATCAAACGTTTATGGTTTGTTGAGATAGAGTATTATTGAGAAATTATTAAAAATAGCTATTTTTTATGTAATGGTCGAAACTAATATTTAATAATATATACTATCCATATGTAGGTAAGATTATTCGTATATAACCACACGTCAAATCTTGGATTTATTTTTAATCCAGATTTTGAATGAATTATGCATGTAGAATATTTTTATCTATCTAATTACCTATTAGATATCGGTATTTATTTATATTTATATGCGAATAATCTAATATTGTCATTAAAAAAAATGTTTGGATTTTTTTTCTTCCAAATGTCTGAGTTTGCTCTTTGTCACTGGTCATTGTAAGGGTAAAACCCCTAAAAAACCTCCAACTTACAAAAATATATACAAATAAACCTTCAACTTAAAAAATTGTCAATCAATCCCCGAACTTGTAACTTGTCACTAAATAAAACCTCGAACTTGCAAATTATTGCTCTATTAAACCTTTGACCAGTTTGACCACAATTTCAGGCGATCGAAAATCCACGTATTAACGGATTGGTGATGTCACCTAATACATGTTATCAATTTTAATTTAAAAAATGATATCAGCAATCCGTCAATACGTGGATTTCCGATCGTTCGAAATTGTGGTCAAACCGGTCAAAGGTTTATTAGAACAATAATTTGCAAGTTTGAGGTTTTATTAAGTGACAAGTTACAAGTTCGATGATTGATTGATAATTTTTCAAGTTAAAAGTTTATTTGTATATATTTTTACAAGTTGGAGGTTTTTTTGGAATTTTACCCTCATTGTAAAGATAAATTATGAGAATATTTTTTGGTGGATATGCAGTTTGGCGAATGTTTCATTCTATAAACAATGTATAGGTACAGGGAGCGACTGGTTGCACAGCCGCTACTCGCAAATGGAGCAGTTGCGATTTCTGACAGTTGCAGACGATTTAAAAACTGACTGGTTGAACCGCAACCATCTGCAACTGCAGCCAAACTTGTGTTTTCTAATCGCAGCATCTACCTTGCGTTTTGGTAACGGTTTCTGGCGTTTTGACAAAAAAACTAAAATATCCTCATAAAAAATTATATAAAACTCTAATATATATATATATGATAATTAATGTTGTTTAGTGTTATGATTTGATATTATTTTTTAGGATTATATTTTAATAAAAAATATATAATAGTATACTTTTTAGATTTAATAATGATTATTTTAAAAAAAAATTATAATAGAATTATTTTTTTTACTTAAAATAAATTAAATTGATGATATTTATATTTTAAATTTATTATTTAATTATTATAAATTTAGTAAATAATTTTTATCAAATGATACTAAAAATTCGATTAAAATTATTATAAAATTATTTTAAAATAATATTTTTTTTATAATTTATATCAAAACGCAATCGCGCGCAACCGCAACGAACTATTCACTTCTAGCCGTACTCACCCGCAATCGCTGCCAACATCAACTTATCAACCAGTCAGTATTTATCATTCATAATCGCTATCAACGGCTCTGAAAACGTCGTCACCCGCAACCGTAACCATTGCGGTACAACCAACCTTGAGTCTAATATTCACCTTGATTTGTCAAATCTTTAGATATTTTTTTTTCCCTTCAACATATATTATGTATAATTTACACTTTCAT
>NW_010964923.1:1178312-1188624 GCF_000463585.1 Tarenaya hassleriana
AGACCGTCCGTTCCAGACCTGGAACGGACGGTCTGGCATTTGCGGAACGGTTCATCCGTTCCTCAGCGGAACGAACGTTCCTCAGCGGAACTCTTCCAGATCGCTTCGTCGCTCTTTTCTCGCGTTGTTCTCTTCACGTGTGATCCATCCCTAATGGTGTGTGACCCTGTAGGCCCATTCGCAGTGGCAGCAGCCTCGAGAACCATTCCCGATCTACAAGTCATGGTTAGCCTCTAGCAAGACGCCATGACCACCCACCTAGAATAGAGTTAGAGGTGATCTAACAAAGCCAGCATTAGTTCGAGTTCTGATCCTTTGTCTCACGATGTCGTATGTTGAACAAGGGCATGGTATGAGCCACCCTTCAAGTTCAACTGCTTTCTCGTCTTGGCAAATCGACTAAAAAAATAGATGGAACTTCATCTATAGCGTGGCCACGCATTTTCACAGTCCGATTTCCACGAGGGGCCCAGCGACATCTCTCCTGCGTAGGAGGTGACAAGTCCCGTATTGCATGTCTACTATCTGCATATGATTCGTGAACGTATCTGAGCAACGTCGTTATGATCATCCGGTTAAAGACGACGTTTGACGCAGTCAAGACATGTCACTCCTCATATCAGATACTCTAGACATCTCAGGTCTGAGGATCCAAGAACGAACCGCTGTATGAGATTCAAGTCATGACTCGTGTCCATGTGACAATCTCATGCGGGTCATCCAGTAACTCGTTCCAAACGAGAACCCATGATTGTGATTTGCATCTAATGCATATGATCATAATCATCTATCACACATCATGCTGGTCTTAATTCATCATTGTTCCCACAATGATAACTGACCAGGGAATTTAGAATCATCTGCAATGATTCAAGGATATTTACCGTAATATAACAAACATGCTAATCATATAACGGGAAAAGTAATGCATTCATAAACCAATGAATCAATACATAGTCAAAATGTCATATCACGGATCATCGTAGAGCATTACAACCAACAGCAACAACTTTTGCTCCATTCCCAACACGGAGATCTACTTTTCTTTTTGCCAGTTGTCTACTTCCTCGCAACCCTTGCACATTTCCACAAATGTGCGAGGCACTTCTGGTTTCTAGTACCCACGATGTAGAAGTAAACAAGTTAGCCTCTATAACGAAGACACCAGAAGTCGATGCTTCTTTAAGCTTCTTCTTCTCTTGATCTTCCAGGTAGAGTCTACAATTTCTATACCAATGCCCAATGGCATGACAGAAATAACATTCTTCCTTCTTGGATTTAGGCTTAGGTTCAATGACAACGCTTGTCACTTTCCTATTGCCCTTGCTCTTGGAACGCTTCTTTTTGCTAGAGCTCTTTCCAATAACTACCATATCACTTTTTCCGTAACTCTCAGCTTTCTTTTGGAATGACGCATTCAATTGATCAACTATCAAAGAATCGTCCATATCCTCTAATTGCTTACGCAATTCCGAAGTCATGCTTCCAAGTATCAAGCTAGACTTGTCCAGATCATCATCCACATGCTTCCAATAAGCATCAATGATTGATCTAGAAGCCATGGTCAGAGGCTTATTCTTCAGAAGGATAGATCGCATCGTCAACTTCGGTACATTACCGGTTGATGCTATGTCCTACAGAAAAAGACAAAATAGAACGAAACAAAACAATATGTAGATTCTATCAATGATCTACTACCAGCTAGTCCATCATCAATCAACGACAACATAGACGCACATACAAGCTATATTCCCATAAAGAAAAATAACCCTACAATAATTTTCTATATGGGACTAAGATCAATATTTCACATAAAAATAAGTTGTTACACCCATCTTTATGTTATTTAGGTAGACATCTAATGTCAATCACATCCAATGTGACTCTTAGATCCTTTATGAGACTATGATATCAAATATCATTGCATACTCGTCTCATCTGTACCGTTAAGTCTCAAGTGAACCATATTCAAGCTGTGGGAACCACGATTTCCCACCCTTCCTCATAAAGATAATCTGGCACGCTCAGCTTTGGCATGACCCATGTTATGGACGATCGATGCCTTGACAGGTGCTCTAGTAATGGAAGGTACACGCTTAGCATTACATAAAAGGGATTTTTAAAACCACACATAGATCAAGCATCTACTTTCAAGCTATGAGAACCACCATTTCTCCATCTTGCCTCACCAAGATAGCACGGCACACCCAGCTTTGGCATTGCCCATGACACGTATGATCGAGGACTTGACAAGTGCTTTACTCGTAGAGCTCCTAGATCTAATCGGTTTCTGTGCAACAATTGTACGAATCGAATCAAGGATCAACCATTGTTTCTTGATCAGATGTATTACATAATCCGGATAGACCATCCATTCGATTATGTAATCCCAATCCCGAAGCTCCCACTCAATCAAGCATATCTAATATCTTGATTAAGTTACATACATTCATTCACTATGGACCATCCAAACGAACGAATCATGCTATTCTGAATCACCATTGATTGGGTTAAGCAACTATTGCTCAAATCAGATCCCGAAACAAAGAACCAAAAATTTTGGTCTAACCTCGGGATGTGGACTGATCGGTCCAGTGCCTGGACCAATCGGTCTACGCAATTCGATTAAATTGATGATATTTATATTTTAAATTTATTATTTAATTATTATAAATTTAGTAAATAATTTTTATCAAATGATACTAAAAATTCGATTAAAATTATTATAAAATTATTTTAAAATAATATTTTTTTTATAATTTATATCAAAACGCAATCGCGCGCAACCGCAACGAACTATTCACTTCTAGCCGTACTCACCCGCAATCGCTGCCAACATCAACTTATCAACCAGTCAGTATTTATCATTCATAATCGCTATCAATGCTCTGAAAACGCCGCAACTACTGAGGTACAACCAGTCGAACCCATATTCATAGTTAAAATATGTAGTATAATCTTGAGTTTTATTTTTTATTTTTATTTTAGAGTAATTTGATTGCGGATTGATGCGAAATTACTAAGTAAGTTATATTATATAATTCGAGTTTTTTCATATAAACAATCTATATTATATATTATATGATATAATTAATTGAAATAGAAAATACAAATGAATTTAGAAATAAATCAGTATATATATTTTAATTTCGAACTTATTAATAATTATATATATATATATATATATTAATTGTTGTAGATAGTGAGAATTGTAAATATTCAGACCATTAATCTATAGATTTCATAATATTTATTGTCTATATATTTGGTATAAAAAATTAGTTAACATTATTTATTAAGAATATAAAATTAAATTTAAAATCAGAGTTTTAAACAAAATTTTAAATATATAGTATAAAATATATATAATTAAATTACAGAATCTAATATATATCTTTTTTTCATCACTAACAGCTCATATTTTCTTTAGGTGTTGTACCTTTTAAATGCATTTAATTCTAAGTTTACCTTACTTGGAAAAAGATGTAAAGAGGAAGTTTGATTCACTAAATGGTAAAATATATTGTAGATAAGATTTATTTCGACTATATTTAGTAAAATTCTACTTTTTTTTGCTAAAAAAATACTCTAAATAGAACTAAAATTCTATACATTGATATGAACTATATTAATTAATGAAGATACACTTAATTTTAAAACTAATTTTCTATAATAACCATACATTGAGAGTATATATAAACAGACACATCCATTCAAAGACAAATACACAAAAAAAAAAATCACAACAACAACAAACAAAAAGAAGAAATGAGTACTAAAGCTATTGTGTTCTTCATTGTTCTAAGTTTTCTATTAGTTATACAAATTTCCAATGTAATTTTAAACTACTATTTACCTTCTTTTATTTTGTAAAATTTTTAAGGTAGTATTCAATTAAATTTTAATCTTTTACGTTAATTTCTCTAAAAGTATTTTATTTTTTCATGATCACAGGGAGAGAAGTTCACAAGTGCTAAGATAATTAAAACGGTAATTTGGTTGTTATTTAAATTATCATAAAACAATAAAAATACTTCTTATCAGTATGATTCAGTTTAGTTGTTCTACATTTCAAATTCTTATTTTTGATGATCTTTATAAAAAAAAATTAGATGTCTAATTAACTTTTGTTATACATGAAAAAATATTATATTAATTAACTTTTATTTTATTTGATTTTACAGAATGGAGGAGAGGGTTCACTTCGCCCGGAACGTAAGATATTATCAAATTTTCATATATATATATATATATATATATATATATTTAAGTATTTAAAATATAAACCGATAACTATTTGATATTCGTTTAGATATCTTTTTTGATATCTTATCGTTTCTTTCAGCATAGAAAATTCGGATGATGATGATGATGATGGTGTGTGTGTATATATATATGTATGTATGTATAGAATGCCAAGGGGCGTGTCAGGTGAGGTGCTCGGAGACGTCGCACAAGAAGCCATGCATGTTCTACTGCAACTACTGTTGCGAGAGATGTCTCTGCGTTCCTTCTGGTGCGTACGGACACAAGGAGGAGTGCCCTTGCTACGACAGCATGAAGACCAAAGAAGGACTCCCTAAATGCCCTTAAAGAGACACTGATTGATTAATTACATACACATACATATATACATATATATATATATATATATGATATATATATATGTGTGTGTGTGTGTTTGTTATTGTCTTTTCTTCATCCATCATGGTGTTATTATATATCATCATCATATTTACCATCCCTTTTCTTTTTTGAGTTCAATTTGGATCATATATGAGCAGATTTTCCATGGTAGCAATTCCTTACATAAAAAAAAATATAGTTTTAAAAAAAATCTCATGGAGACATATAATTCTTTTAAAAATATTCTCTATTAAGTGCCACCGATTTTATTTTTATTTTTTATTATATGAATATGCCATTTTTAAATTGGTAATGGAGCTCAAAATAAATATTGTTAAAAAATCTCATAAAAATATATATTTTTTAAAGTTATAATAAACACATACACTTTTATTTTTTCCATAAAAGTACACCAGTTTTTATTGTTAAATACAACATTTTTAACTTTCTATATAAATATACCAAATTTTCAATTATTCTAATGGGAAAATCACAAAAAAAAAACACAGTACTTCTCAATTTTGACAAAAAAAATACTGAACTTTATTTTTTTATCAAATAACCATTAAACTTTTTAAGTGACAAAATAAACACTTTAACTCTTCAACGATTGTCAAAATAAACAAAATGACTAACGTGGCACAATCAGATGCAAACACGTCAGATTATTTTTCTTAGTTTTTTTTGACAATCGAAAAAAGTTCATGTATTTTTTTGAACCACTAAAAAAGTTCAGTGTTTTTTTTATAATCGAAGAAAAATTCATGTATTTTTTGGATCACTTAAAAAGTTAAGTGTTTTTTTAGATTCGTTTAAAAAGTTTAACGTTTATTTGGTAAAAAATAAAGTTTAGTGTTTTTTTATCAAAATTGAAAAGTCTAGTGTTTTTTTGGGATTTTTTTTTTCAAATAAAAAGATGTAAATAAATGGATTGATGGAGTGCAAAAATTATTTTTAATGAAATAAACTGGAAAAGGAGAGGCGGAGAGAGACGATAACCGGTCCAAATAAATTGGCCTTATAAAACTCGTTTTCTACATTTTTTTCATTCTTTTTATATATTTTATTTCATCCATCCATCCATCCATAAATATTGAATGTTATTTAAATTGATACTAACCTTTTTCTTCTTTTCATTTCAATTGATATAATATATGAGCAGAATTTCTTCTTCATGAAGTGATTCTATATTTTTAAATATATTTAAAAAATCTTAAAATTTATATAATTTTAAAAAAATATATATTAAATACACGATTTTTTTTACTTTTCCATATGAATATACCAAATTTTACAATTGTTTCAAATAAAAAATGTAAATAAATATATCAATGGAGGTGAAAAAAGAAAAAAAAAATAAATTTCAATGAAATAAAGTGGAGGATATAATTTCATTATTAATGAAATTGTTTTTGGTAATGAAAATTCATATTTTTAATTAAAACCCAGATACTCAAAAACGACAAAAACACAAATTCCTAATTATTAAATTCAGAAAATAAAGAATATGGAAAAGGAGAGGCGGACGAGGACGACGACGACAACCGGCCCACAGAAATTGGCCTTATAAAGCTCGTTTTCTTCGTGTTTCCCTTTCTTCCTATATCTTTCCCTTCTCCGGCTCGCTTGTTCGCTACGCGGACTCCTCCCGTTTCGATTCCACCATGACTCATATCCTTCGATTCGTCAATTTCTTCCTCCAATCGATTGATTTTTTTTTTCTTTCAAAATTCCGTTTTAGTTTCTGGGTCTCGCGCGATTGTTTGATTGCGAACTTCCTCCGTTCTCTGTGGGGGGTTGCGAGCTTGATTTCCCTGAAAGTTAGGTTTTTTCTTATCATTAGCTTGATTTGCAGTTAGGGTTCTTTTTTTTTTTTGTCTTACGGTTTCCTTCGTTGCATATCATTTATGCTTGGATTTTTCATCTGTATTTCGGTGATGCCCAGAATAGGAGAAACTTCAAATCTGCTTAATTTCTGATTATGATATACTCAATTGTATAGCGTTTGATTCAATCTCCGGTTGAGCGAATCTGAGTTTGGTTTTAGATACGAAGTTGTATAGTTCTGTTTGATCTTTTAGTATGGATTGCTAGATCAGGCGAGAGACAAGGTTTTTTTAGATTCGAGATGTTTCCTAAGGATAATTTCTATGTAATAGAATAGCTGTAGGGTTTTCTATAATCTCCGAGGTTTACGGGAGAATCAAGTTTCAGGGCTTCTGTTGTCATTCATGTTCTTGATTGTGGATTACAATGTCTGTGTGTTGTTCAAACGGATCCGAATCACTTTGTTCATGTTTGAATGTGGATTACAAAATCTGTGGTGGTGTGTTTATTGAAGAATCAAAGAACGCCATTTGTTTCCCTTGATTATGATTCTTGCTTGGTTGATGCGGAATGGCACGAGGTAACCAACGAGATCGTGACCGTGAGAGGGCACAGGCTCGTACTTCAGGCAAGGGAAAGACTAAAGATGACGGGCTGACTCCCGAGCAACGCCGTGAAAGGTATAACCCAAATCCCCAGGAAAAATAACTAAGCTTGGCAATGGCAGATGATACTTGGGATTGTGCTTTTTGATCTGATGATATTCTAACAAAATCTTTATGGGAAAAAGTCAGCTAAAATTCCAACCATATAGCCGATAAGAACTACAAACCAGCCGATTTACTCGTCTATATAAACTCGAAACTTGTGAAAATTGCTCGTTGCAAGTTTGAAAAAACGAAGCTTTGCATCGTTCGTTTGAATTGGCATTGGCAATGGCAGATACCTTTTTGTTTGGGGGGGGGGGGGGGGGGGGGGGGTTGATCTGATAGTTTTCATTTTCCGGCATTGATTTCGCGTTGAAGGGATGCAAAGGCATTGCAAGAGAAGACGGCGAAGAAGGCGGCTCAGGCAGCAGCCGCCTCTGGAGGAGGAGGAGGAGGCAAAGGAAACAACTAGTAATAAACCCTCTTCTTGGATTGGAGACATTGAAATGTAACTTTTTCAGTCTTCTGGGTTTGAGTTTATTCTTCGTTTGATAATGTCTGATATTCAGTTTCTGTCTTTGATGTTTTAACTTAAAACAGCTCCACGACCACCGTTCTTGTTCTGTCTCTGTTGAGCTTTCTGTTGCATTGATCAGAAACTTTGGTACTTTTCTGAATCTTTTCTTCACTGGTTCCCTCTTCGTTGGAAGCATTTGGGCCTTTACTCGGGCCCATCGTCGATTTCGATTCTTTGGAATTCAATGGGCCTTTATTTAGGCCCGTAATTCATTCTCATATTTTGATCTAAATGGGCCTCTTTTTGGGCCTTTGTTCGGAAAAATCCGAAAAATTGCAAAAAATGACAATTAGTAACTGTTTTATTATTATAGGTAAAAACGACACCGTTTTAGTCATTACATATCCGAAACAGAGAACATCATACACCTGAAAGTACGTACATATACATTGTGGTCGTGGGAGTCAAGATCTCCATGCACTACGTGCCTTCTCGATATATATACGTATACATATACGCGTACATATACATATATATACCTGCAGTTTCTACTTCAGGCGCTATGCTGATCGAGTGAAGCACTTCGACAGGGCCGTTTCTTCGACATAACCTTCACCTGCAAAAGCAACAACCTCAGCCATTTGTCTGGAAATCATTACTTCTTTGACACATGATGGTTACATCACGGTACAAAAGTAAAAGTAACCAATCAGTGTGAAAACCAAGAAGAAATTCGATCAAGATCTTGGATCCGAGCCGAAATCCAAATGAAACCCGACTGGATAGTGTAAAAAGTCGAAAACTTTTGGCCAAGTTCATGCTTCTTTAATGGCAGACTGCAAGTAAATTACTCAAAGATGAGCGAGCTCACCATAGAGGAAGGATGAAGCAAAGAATCCCGGTGGAAAGATTTTCCGGTTTCTGACGGCTCATTGATGTTGTGAAGCTTCCGGGTTATGTCTTCGAGAAGCTGCAACTGCGTTTTCCCACGTTCTCTCGGCACTACAATGGAGTGATGGAGCTTCTCTCTTCCTTGCTGTATGGCTTTCAATCTTCCCCAGAGCCATCCGACTTCGTTCTCGATCTTCAATCTCTCGTAGTCGACAGCAGACATTGACTTTCTACGCATATCAGGAGACATGTTCTGTCTCCGCGGTGGTGGACATAGAGGAGGCAGTTTATAAGTTGTGTCTGAAACACTTCTGGATCTGTCCAGTTTGAAATCCCGAGCCTCGGTATAGGCTGAAGGAACATTCCCTTTCCCTTGTATTGTTTCAGTCATCTTGTCTTCATCGGTTATCACATGAACATCATGCACATGGCAATCCACATCATACGAGTCCTCTCCAATATTCTCCTCGCTTGCTTTTGACATTGGCCCGGGAAATGCATTGTCTTGCTCTCTTTTTTGCTGTTCTTCATCTATCCAAGTCTCGGTTTTGCCATGAACATGAAGTTCCACATTACTTGATTGATTATGCACAAGGGTCTCATCCCCAGTGTTGTCAAAGAGAACCCGATGAACTTCCCCCATCTTTGAAGAATTGGCATCAAAATCAAACCTTGGAGCCATTGATTCATTTCCAAGCCCGAGGAAACTATTCTCGGTCGGATTAGATATGACCCCAGGTCTAGAAAATAAATCTTCAGTCTCCAAATTTCCCTTTTCAACAAAAGATATGGTCGTTGGGCCTGGTGTTTGCACAACATTTTCGGTTAAGTCTGACAAGAATGAAACCTCAACAGGGTCAGCTTTTGCATCTGGCTTGGTTTCCTCGATGTCAAGAAGCATTTGCCTGTAGCTCTCTACTTCTTTCTCCAAGAAATGCTTCTCCTTCTCTCTTCTCAACAGGATTTCTTTCAGAATGCTCATCTCTTCTGCATCAAACGCGCATTTTTCTTCTATCATGCGCTGGTTTTGCCTAGCTTCCATTACTATGGAGGCCTTCTCCTCTTGTAAACGCAGTATCATAGCCATAGCCTCGTCTGCAGCAGTTGCAGCAGCATTTCTCTCCTTCTCGAGTTCAAGAGACAACGCAGCATGTGCAGCCCGTTCTTCTTCTAGCGCCTGCTCCAGAATCCTGACTCTCTTTTGGTCATCTCCATCTCCAGCCCATGATGATGTCCTTTCCGGTTGTTTGCCTTGAGCACCGGTTTCAAACCCACCAGAAGCAAGAGAAAGACTTTTGGACAAGAAATTGTTCTTCAACGCTTTTCCACACTCTAAAATGCATTGCGGTTAGCAAAATAAATCAACTTTTCAAGGTAATCAGCTATGGAAGTAAAGGCTCAATATATCGAAGTTCTTCCACTATCTAAGATTACGAAAGCAAATGATTTGGACGGGACATTTAAAATTCAGATGAATTGGGCAAGAACTGGCACTCACCTTCAGAGATAACAGTAGGAGAATCTCTTTCCTCAATATCTTTCACCGATTCACCGACACTTCCAGACGATTGTGGAAACTTCTTAGGACCAAAACTGACTTTGCGACGGTACCTAAGCCCACAGGGCGACCTGTTTACGGTATATCCTTTACCTTTCATTCGATAGCTTCCTTTCTTTAAACTTTGCTTGCTTAGAAGATCTAATCCCGAGACATTCTCATTCCAAGAACCATCCTCCTCCCCATCCACATCTCCGAAACCCTTTCCACAAGCCTCTCTATCCAAACTATTGTCCCTAAACTCTT
>NW_010964923.1:1188799-1192419 GCF_000463585.1 Tarenaya hassleriana
TGTCCCTAACCTCTTTCCCACGCCCCTTTATCGTATGCCCATGATTTTGCTCCAAAGACACAGCTGAATCAAAAGGGATTTTGCCCTTCACAGACCATTGGACGGAAGAGATCTTCCTCACTGGTTGATTCCCCAAAACCTCTTGGAAACACTTGTTCTCAGACGGGTCGCTGAAAAGGCCGTCGCACGGGCAGGGGAGGCTCAACCCGAACAGACCGAGGAATTTAGAGGACAGGTAAACGAGAGAGGAGGCACAAAGAAGCAAATACGCTACAGCAAGATCAACATATGCAGCCATCAAGCCCTTGAATGTCCAAGATTGTATCTCCTGGCACGGCATTTTTCCTTCCCCCGCTGAAAAGACCAATGATTTTTGCACAGAGATGAATTCAATCAAATCACTGAAAAGCTCAGTCCCTTTATCAAGCTCACACACACCTGAAAACGAGTTAGGACAAGAACTGAACTGAATCAGCAACTCTCTTCTCCAGTTATGTTCCGCTTGATCTGAAAATTTTTCTACTGCCAGTTTCTATGAAACGGATGAAATTTACTGGAAAAGCTACTTAATTTAAGTAAAAGACTTCCAAGAAAAATCACCCATCTGATACAAGCACGAGAATCACAGAACAAATATAAAAAAATCCAAGCCCATGAATCAATTATTTTTCTGAACTTCCAGGCATCTGAAACAAAGAAAAACTGAAGGAAGAAAAAGAAAGAAAAGGGATTAGAACAAATGTTTTATAAATAAATAAAAAATCGACTAAAAAAGCGAACCCACGAATCGATCAAACAATAAAGTCGTCTTTTTTTATTTCCATTCGCATCAAAGTTTCAAGCTTTTATTTATTCTTACGAGATTAAATCTCGAAGTTTCTCCGTTTCATTTCCAAGGATATATCCTAAAATAGAAAGAACAGAGAAATCGAAGAGAGAGAACAAAAACCCACCAAGTTCGTCGTCGACTCCGTTTGCAGAGAAAATTCTTTCTACAACTTGATCGATTTTTGATTCTGTGAACAGAGAAGAATTAAAAACCCCAAGAAGACGGAAACGCTTCCGTTTTTTTTTTTTGGCCAAAACTTTTTTTGTTTTAATTTCAAAAGCTTCAGTTGCAATTCAGGTCACGCGTGGAGTCAATACGTCGTCGTTTTCATCGCCGACTTGCAGACTTCTGCCTTGAGATTTGCGTTTCGTTGTTTCATTTTTAATATATTTTTGGTACGGGAAACTTATATAATATATATATATATATATATTATGCATTATATGCACATATATGTATATTTACCCATATCGAAAATTAAAGCATTAAAGCTCCCTCATGTAATAGGGTATTTATTTATTAAATATCGATATAAATGGAACGATTTTGTTTTGGTGGTATTTAATATTTAGATATAATCGATTAATTGTGAATGACTTCAAATTCTGGACAGTTTGGACTTACATTGACCATTTTGCTTTCATAGCCTTTTTTTTTTTTAATTTTCTCGCAAATTTTCTTTTATAATTTAAGCCCAAACACTCTAGAAACCAAATCCCAAACCTATGTTGAAACGATCTAAAATCGAATCAAATCAAATATAAAATAATAAAAAAACCATTACAAATAGAATTATTTTATAATCAGAAAAAATATATACCGAATTTATGGAGAAGCTAGATTCGGAAATAAAAATGAATAGTCGCCGATTTTTCAAAAATGAAAAAGCGAATTTAAAAATAATCTAATATAAATTTTGTAAAAAAAAACATAAAACTATTCCTAATGTTTTTCCTTTTTTTTTAACCGGTGTTTTGCGTCGAGATTCAAACTAATCTCAAAATCGAGTTGAATTACACTTTCCTCTTCAATTTAAAGTTTCAATTTGGGACGATACAAATATTTTGCGTAAGCTTAATTTCAATCATTTATGTGCACTAACTCTCATTAACTTTGGTTTATCTAACCTAATTATTATGATCAACGACTTTTATTTCTCTTTGCGAATGAAATCAAGAAGGTTTTACATCATATGAACGACCAAAACAAACCAAATAAGATTCCGACACGTGTCCGTATCTCCATCCAGACAGCATTTAATGCAACTCTCCGGTCGGAAAATCTAGCAACTCATCACTGGTTGTCGGGTTCCTCCTCTGCATCATCATCGTCATCCAATCCAACCCAACTTATGAATGCAAACATGAACTCCCTAAACCCCACCTTCCCTTTTCTTCCCCAATCCATTTCTTCTGCAACAAGTAACCCGAAAAACGATCGATGTCAGTAAATATTCATCCCGAAGAATCCCGCAGATCGGGACAGCGACGTGCCGAGGATCGATACCGAATCTCATCTTGGTGACGTGTGAAGGGGATTTCTCCCGGGGATAGGCGCCGTTCCACGTAGTCCTCACGTCAAGCTTGTTCAGCATCCCGTCTCCGTTCTTGTCGAGAAACAAGAAGATCTCGATTATCGGATCGAAAGTAGCTCCTAATCCTCTTTCCCCAATCTCCGGAGATGTCTGAAATCGGATCAAAAAACGCTACATACATATCGAAAAAAATAGAATCATGACAAAATGCAGTGAGAAATTGAGATATATATATCTGTATATATACTGTATTGGATGGGGACGAAGGTTCAGCGAGGAGATAGATGAGACAGAGAAGCACTATGAACTCGTTGAACTGTATTCCTTTGCTTCCATCGACATCGCACCATCCGTACAGATCTTCGACTTCTTCTTCCGACATGTTCAGATTCAGTTCCTCCAAACAGTTCTTGAGCTCTTCCAGATCGATCGTTCCGTTCCCATCTTTATCTACACGTTTCAGACAAAAGCTTAGAAACCCGTCAGGATTTCGGTCTTGCAATGCCCGGTTTTCGGTTTTCGCAAACCGGGCCGGTTTGTGAGCTAAACCGGCGGTGTGTAGCTTACCGTACGATTCGAAAACGCCTCTGATGTTTCTCAACCCTTCTCTTAGCCGAGGGAACTTCATGATTACCGAATCCAGTGACCTGAAACTCCGGTGTGCCGGAAAATTCCTCCGGCACTCGACCATCCTCCTCTCGAGCTTCGCGTCCAACTCGGCGTACTTGTTCTTGGAGACGCAGCAGCAGAACATGATGATCCCTTTGCGTCTTGGTTTTTATTCAGAGTTTAATTTCGATACACAGAATTCAGATAACAAATATAAAGATTTTTGTGAAATTAAACAGAAGAACTCACCCGTAATCGATCCGATCCGAGGAAGAAGAAGGCGTGGAGCGATGAGAAAAGCACAAAGGGAAGAACGAAGAAAGGCATATATGAATATGTGATGTGAACATACAAGAATCACAAAAACATATTAAAAGGTGCAAACTTGGTGGCACTGCCATCATTTCATATATATATATATATATATATGTGTGTGTGTGTATGTATATATATATATGTGTATATATATTTTAAATTTGAGTGTTTTATCTTTTTCTATTTTATAAAAACCCACCGAATAAACACGTTGAAGCATTAAGCATATCCTGCTGTATACATTATGACTATACACAAAAAAAACATTTTAAGCAATATACATATATATATTGCTATATATATATATTCAATCCATATATTATATATACACGA
>NW_010964923.1:1192613-1204733 GCF_000463585.1 Tarenaya hassleriana
CGCCTAAAGACAACATTTTGATGACAATGTTGTGATGAATACAGTCTTTGAAACAGTGAAAAGATGATAAAACAAAGAAAGTTAATTAATCTCTGTCTCTACCTTGCCAGAAATTCTTCCTTCCTAACTTATCTAATGGAGCTACTACTAGGCATCACCCACTCAGCCTCATGCCTCACTGTCCCTCCCATGGCCATGCTATCCGCGTTTACAAACACGCCCCTATGTCTCTTCTTGGCCAAGACAGCGGCCGAAACCGGGCTTCCAGCATTTGTGGAAGTCAGAGAGCTCTCAACTGAACAGTTGTTGTTGTTGTTGTTGGGCTTGTGGTCTATGGCTACTGCGAGTTCAGACAAGGATGGCATCATCATCATCATCATCTTGGTTGTGTCGAAAGAGACTGTTGTTGTTTCTCCTTGACATCCATTTGAGACCTTGATGGCTAGCTCTGAAAGCCCTTCTCTTGCAGCCTCTAGACCGGCAAAGGCGGCCGCTTGCTCATCCAGCGCCTTGCAAGCCTTCTCCAGAATCGTCTGTAGGTATTTTCCTTGCGCCTCTATCCTCAGCTGGAGACACCTTTGCACCTGCTCATGCTAAGAAAGCCGGTGTTAAATTCGTTTCAGAAAGCTACCAATACCATCCGTGCCTTCATTTCACGGATACAGTTGTTGGTTCTCTTTTGAATCGTGTGTATGTTAAAGGGTCTTAAGTTGTGCATTTGCTCGGTATGATATCGATAGAAGATGAACAGTTACATATCCTAAACTGGGTTTGGCTTGGTTTTTGATGGTAAGTAGCCATTACTATCTGGAATCACATCTGTATCTCTGCTCTTTTCAAGGTTGCTTAGCTCAGCAATCATGTTGTTGTCATAATATTTATGATGTTATCCTGGACTGCAGATTGTTTTTACCTTCATTCATCTAAAAACATGCCCTACATAGGATGAGCCATTGATGTTACTGAATCTCAAATCATATGCCTCATATTCACACGAAGATAATGCGCCAAAAGACGAAGAAAACCAACCTCTAGTTGCTCATGTAGTCTTCTCTGTACTTCCATCTGTGCCCGCAAAGCTTCAGTGACCTGGTAACCCCTATCTCATGGAAAAAATACGGTAGATTTGATCTTAAAACGGATATTCGAGAGAGGCTGAAAACTAAGGCAGGGAAAAAATAATGGTAAACGTACTCGTTCTGCTCCTGCACAGCCATTCTCAATGATGATGTTGAGGACGAACCCGTGTCCTGACTCTCCGCGATACAAGAAGCTGAAGCATCAACCCACGGAATTAGAGTAACTCACCTAATTAGTAGCAATTCACGAGATATAAGCTTCAACTAAATCCATAAAAAACCAGTCCAACCATATACCACTCGTCAATTGCTGAAGATACCGTCGCAAATAGATGTCAAGTAATATAGCCTTGGACAGTTTCTTTATATGGCCACAAATAACATCAAAGAGAAGCAACAAGAAACCGTGGCAAAATAGATGAATGGGATGCAAACGAAGGAATTGACATGATACCAAAGAAACTGGGCAAATATAAAAGGTTGACAAGAAGAGACTAGAATAGATACCATCCTTAGAATTCTCGGTTGATTCCTTGCATGCTTGCCTCCCGAGGCGGTATTTCTGTTAAGCAAAAAAGAAAAGTAGAATGGGTGAAAGCAAACAATCAATACATTGGCTTGCCGGAAATTCCAGATCAAGAACAGTAGATGGGAAGCCTCCCAAGTTACGAATATACACCGGGAACCTGGACAGCTATATTGCCTAATTGATACGAGAAAATCCCATAACGTTGTCATATTGTAGCAAATGCTCCTACACATGGCTACATAAAAGACACCATATCCAAGACTTCTGTCTGAAAGCGAAAACAAAGAAAGAGACTCTGGCCTTGGCCACAACAAACCTGAAGATGTGATTTCAGGTGGTAGAGAGTGAGGCCCTTCACCCCCATCGTTCTCATAATAGTTTTGGGTGTTGCTTCTGTCAGATGAATAGACAAAAGAGTAAGAGGGGTCTCAATCAACCATAGTCCAAATCCCAGAAAAAGACATAAAACTAAAACGAATTCTTAAAATTCAACAAGAAGTGTTCTGATCTAAAAAACCAATTACAATATCGAATTCGTTGAAAGAAAATCAAACACGAAAGATTAGTAAATAATCAGTATGGGGTGAACCGGGTTTGTTTCAACACAATCATTAGGTAACTCCAAAATTCTTGGGTTAAGTGTCCTGAAAGCAAGTAGTAAAGACTCATAAAACATGAATTCAATATCAAGACAACCAACCAACACAGTTCTCCAACCTTTCAAATTTGTGGACATTGTTTGTCATAAACTGTTTACTGCACTTCTCTCCACATTCTTGAACTCCAAAATGTTATGATTAATGGTTCTTTTCTCTGTCGCTCTTATGTTTTTGCTTTTTTTTACCCTAACTAAAATCCACAAAAGCCGTCTGACAGGATTCTGACATTAGGAGTTTCTTTTTTCAAAACTAGGCAATGATTCTGGAAAAGAAATCACTCGGTAGTAAGAAACAAAACTTGAAATCTCCCAAGAAATTGATCCAAAGATCCAAATCTAGGAGTAGCACATGACCAGGATCAAGTTCAATCAAACTACATGTGAGCCTAAGCTTCGTCGTGTCAAGTAGATTTTGTAAACATCCAAACGACAGAACTTTAAGAACAAACTCATCGGAGGTAACGGAGATTGACTTGACCCATCTAATCCAAAGCACAAACAAACAAAACCCAGGACGGAAATCACCGCAAACCCTAGAAAAAAGCTGCAAACTTTAGCTAAGAAACCGTGAACCCATCAACCAAAAACAAGAAATCCTCACAAACTGAACCCACATTTCTTCCCGAGATCCAGAAACTCTTAACACATACACACACCGAGGCATACACACAAAAACAGTACGACAGATATATACACTCACTGTCGGGTCCGCCGAGCTGAGTGACGGCGTCGACGAACCGCTCGTGGAGCTCCGCCGTCCACCGGAGACGGGGCTTGGGGTCCGTCGTCAAGACCAAGCAAGCATCGCCGGGAAGATTCGTCCCGTCGAGAGCTCCATGGAACTCGCTGTGCCCACCCACACTAACATCGAGAGGAAGCGAACGAATCGCCGAGTACATTGGCCCTTTTCCTTTTCCTTTGATTTCCCCGGGAAAGAAAAGGAAAATGTGGGGAAGATTTAAGAGAGTGACGTGACGATTTCTGGGAAAATTTTCTCGGATGGGTACTCGGATCCGAGTCGGGTCGGGTTTTGGGAAAGCGAATAGACGGGTGGATAGATTGGACGTACGTTCCGACATGAGGGAAACATATAGCAATTAAAAAAGAAATTATTAATAATAATATTAAAATAATTAGTTACCTTTAATTAAAGTAATAACACGATAACTTAAACATCATGTGGACTTCTTTTTAATATTTGCTTAATGATGTATTCAATTAAAAATTGATTTGCCAATTATATCCGTATTATTACTCGTAGTATGATTATTTATAAATCACGAACCAGATTATAAATAATGTAATAAAAAAATAAACACATAAAAAGCTAATGTCACACATATATTTCGAATTGTAAATAATAAAATACTAATACTGCAATTAAAAATAATTAATTGTCAATTCATCCCTACCCACCACCAACCCTTATTGACAAAACTATGATAAAATATTTAATATATATATATATATATATATATATATATATATATATATATATATATATATATATCACAATATAATGTGACTGATTGCGTATGTGTTTTCATTAGGGTTGGGCATTTAAACCCGTTACTCGCGGGTAAGTGGATACTCGGTCTCGTGGGTATCCGAAAAAATGGGTATTCGACACCTAACGAAGACGAAAACGAGTATTAAAAACTAGAATACCCGTCATACGGATACGAGTTCGGGTTTTATATATTGAAATAACGGGTACACACGGGTACCCGCATATATATTAAAATTACAAAATTAATCTTATATTTTTAATATAATTTCTAAAATACTTAGGTTATTTTTACTTTCTTTTAGGATTATATATTAGATTTTCAAATTTTGATAGATTCAACTTCAAATTATTGTGTATATTTTAAAATATTTCTAGGATTCTATGCATATTATTATATTTTAAGAATTTTTTAATTTAAAAATATAGTTTTGGAATAATATATATATATATATATATTGATTATTTGGTTTAATTTTATATTGTTTAGTATTTTTATACGGGTACGGGTACTCGCGGGTATCCGTCTTTTAGTTATGGATATCCGTTGGACGGGTACCCGGATATTATGAGATAGAGACAGAGATAACATTTCTCTGAAACCCGCGAAGACGAAAACGAAGACGGATATCTCCAAAAATGCGGGTACCCGACCCGTGCCCAGCCCTGGTTTTCATGGCTTTTAGTGTCGAAAAGCATCAATAGTTTATAAATTAATATCATATTCTATTTAATTAATTACAATTAGATCATTTTTTTAATAAAACTCCGCAGATACGTAACACCGTATTTTGAAGCTCATGTGGTGGTTAGAAGAGAAGTAAGAAAATTCTATACACGTAGCAGCAAGTTATATAGTTCATGCAAATTCCAATGTTTATAAAATAAAACTGCAAATTTTGTTATTTTATTTATTTATCGAATTATGAAATGGTCAGTCCAATTGCAGGAGAGACAAAGGCAGGCTCCATAGGACCCTACAAGTCTACAACCATCGAACGTTGTATCTAATCAATTCCTATCAATAGAGCCCTTACATTACCGTCAACTCTCCTGCACCATCAATATATATATATATATATATATATATAAGATACTCAAATAATCGTTTGAATTAGGGAGGTCAAATTTTGATCCATATCGGTTCGGATCGGCTCGTGACGAGCGAGTTCGTTTTGAACTCGATTCGTTAGACTCGTTTTAAACTATAGTTAGAAATTTTTTTTCTCAATTCGACTTACTAATTTTTCGAGTTAAACGAATCGAATTGCAAATAAGAAATAAATATAATAATTTTTATTTACATTATAAAAATATCAAATAAAATTATATTTTAATATTGAAATTTAATATTTAAATATTAAACTTAAATTATATAAAAGAAATTTTATATATAATCAATAAAAAAATAAAATAAATATTAATATTCTATAAAATATAAAAAAAAATAAAAATAAATATATATATATATATATATTAAAAAAATATCATCTCGCAAACCTAACGAGATAGTTCAATGACTCATAAGATGTAGCGAGTTGGTTCCTTAATGAACGTGAAAATTGGTAGTTCAACTTGGATCGTGACGAGTCGGTAACGAACCAATTCGTGAGGTGTGCTCATTTTGACATTTATAGTTTGAATCTATATGAAAATAAAAAAAATAGTAGTTACAATCTAAGATAATTGTTATTAAATTTTTGTTCTAATTATTTCAATAAATTTAAATTTTGTTCGGGATTTAAATGATTATATATATATATATATATATATATATATGATCATAAGTCCGAATTCTATAGTGGTAATAAGACAATAGATCATGTCATCTATTTTAGTGACCGAAAATACATAGTATTTATCCATTATGTGGTTTTTTACACGATTATTGTAATAAAAAAATTAGTATTTAGCAAAAAAAATTATCTTCAATAAAAATAAACAAATAACTCCAATATTTTTTTTAAAAAAATCTCATTTGAATACCACTATCAGAATTTTATTTTAATGGATTTTTTTTTTCAATTCATAGATGTCCCATATTATTGAAAATATGAAAATATCAAAACCATTAGCGGTTGTTATTTATGGCAATTTAACTATGATCCATTTTTAGTTTTGTAATAAGATATCACAAGTGGGAATAAATGACATCATGGGATCTTATAATTGAGGTCTCTACCAACCCCGCCGATTAGTACTTGCATTATTTGCTTTGTTTTCTACTAATGTTTTTCAATTCTATTTTTATATGTTTTTAAATATAAATATATAAAATTATTAAAAATAATATATATTGTCTGTCTCAAAAGGGTGTGCTGGGGCGGGACGAGTTTGACCATGGATCAATAAAAAAATTTTTTTTTGCTAGAATGATTAAAAAAATATGAACTAATTAATGCCATTTCAATATGAATAAATTCCAAAAATAATTAAAGGTTATAAAATCTTGAAGCTGGTAGTATTTCATCTTTAGCTGTATAATAATTAAGAGATATGTAATAAAGTGATAATTTAGTGATGTTTTTGTTTTATTGATCTAAATCAGAGACCCGAATTATACAAAATAAAAATGGATAAAAAAAAACAAATTACTCATATTATATCCGGTTATACTAAAAACTACGAAAACATGAATCTAAATTGGGAGAATTATGAATGTAGGATTTTAGAGAAATCCAAATTAAACAAAAAAACTGCATATGTGATGATGATTCTAGATATAGAATATTCATACTGTAATCCATATATCTATTAATAAATGTCTTAATATATAGTTTTAGGTAATGGTGGAACTATTTTATTTTAGAATGTAATTATATATTCGCATAATCTCACCATTAACAACTAAAAGAAGAAGAAGAAAAGAGGGTTTATAGAGTTCCACGCAAATTTACATGTCTCAAAATGAAATGGCCAACTTATAACAAATCAACCAATCCCCATAGTGAATTACATTTTATATATTTTTATTATGATATATATGGTCCGAGGAGTGATTAATTAATTAATTGATTAATTAGGAGGGGATGGGCAAATCGTCAAGCCAACCGTCGTGATTGATGAAGTTATTGAGATCGGCAAATCCTCGGACGGTGTCTCCGTTGAGTTTCTTCTCCCACTTCACTCGCCTCGGTGTCTTCGATCCACTTCCGTAGCAGTTGTACTCCCCGTACGTTAGTTGGTTCCTGCCATTTTTTCACGAAATAAAATTTTTTAAAAAAATATATATATATATACACTTATGGTTATTGATGCTATATATAACATTTGATATATATATTTTCATTACATGATAAAAATAATAAGTTTCTCTGTAACCGAAGTTACTTGTCATGCTTTTTTTTTCATAATATCGGATTAAATATATATTCAGACCATAACCCAAAGCCCATTAAACCCTGGTCCAAAATCTAAACCCTAAGAAGTAAGAAAGCTGTCTTGTTTTCTTTTTCACATAAGCGAAATCCGAAACCCTAATCAGTTGTGTCGTGTTTTCTTTTTTCCCCACCAACTAATTAAACGGATTACTAATCCGTAGTGGTAGTAGTCATTTCGGATTTCGGTTTGGGTTGCATCCGGATTCGGTTATATAAATACTATAACTATTCGAGTTTAATATCAAATTTTGTTTGGTTCGATATTATTTCAATTTGATTCGGTTTGTATATGATTTTTATTGGTAAAAATATATTTTTTAAAAAATTTTCGGTTTTCCAGATATTTTTTATTCAATTTGGTTATGCTCAGATTCCATACAATTTTTACATTGGATTCGATTTGTTTACAATACTTACTTATTCGGTTCGTATCTTTTCGACTATTTGGTTAATAACCAAAATGGCCATCCTAGTAATATAATAAGTTCAAAACTTCCTAAACCAACCAAAAATCGAAATGGAAATAATATGGAGAAATCGGACTTACTCGTGACCGACGAAATTCCAAGCGTCCCAACCCTCGGGGACGACAACGTCAGTAAGGTTGGACTGATAGAAGATGACTCGAGAGTAGCCACGCCATGGTCGGCCCAGAAAGGCCATGCCGGTTCCATAGACGAGACAGTTGTTGAACACGAACCCGTTCGCGTCCTTAGGGTCCGTCCGTCCTTGAGCCGTTATGTAGCCCGCCACTCCTGGTTCTATCTCTCCTCCCAACACGTGAACCACGCAATCCTATAACCAAAAAAAAAACCTCATGAATTCTTAAGATTTACGGAAATAAGTATTATATTATTCAATAACCAAAGTAACGTACTTAAATATCTAACATAATCAACGTAAATATCCTAAATATATCTTATAATCTCTCCATGATTCTCCATAATATATTCCAAATCCCCAAATCTTCTAATATGAATTCATGTATATATATATTATGATCATTTGAACTATCTTTCTTTGTAATAAGAATTGGAGTATGTGTATAGTAATTCGCATGGGACCTCGTAATAAGATTGACCGGTGCCGAAGATGAAATCGACGGCGCCTTGGATGGTGCAACGGTGGAAGTAATGTCGACCTTCCGAGTCCCACAACGTGTCCTGAAGGCCGTCGAATCCGACAGAGTAAAACGCAGACTTGTCACCACCGATCATGGCGGCTACGGCCGGAACCCTAGGGTTCTTGTTCTTGCCTTTTCTCGGTCGGTTATACGAGTTCTTGAATGAAAAAAAAAACCATGAAGGAAAACGATTAGAGAGAATCAAAAAATACGTAAAGATTCGAGATTTTTTTTCGGACATTCTTACAGCGAAAGTCATGCCTTTGACGACGGTGTTGTCGGCGAGAGAGACGAAAGTAGGGCTCTGAGCGATTGAGAAGTGATCGTCCCATTCGACCCTCGTCCTTCTTTTCCCGGCGCCCTTTAGAACTATGTAGGGTTTCTCGTACGGGATCTTGATTTTCTCTCTTATAATATTTTCCCGGAAAATATAAGAAACGGAGAGAAAATTCCGCACATACCCACGATTTCCAATGAAACAAGAAACGTATACAATCAAACCCTAAGAGTCACTCCGTTTTCACGGAATTCACGAGGCACAAGAAAAAAACGAACGAGCGTTACTAAAGATGTTGCATGTTTTTGTTTTTCATTGGACAACAAATAATTATTACAATTGGACCCAATAAGCAACGAATAATGAAACCAAAGTCTTGTTCGAGGTTTTTATGTTTTTGTTTTATAATCACTACACATTTGATCCAATTACATTCTCAAAGGATCGAGGAAGTATCAGTGGATATCTTTCACCACGCTTAGATTTGAATCCAGATATATAAGAATACCTTTTTTCATATTTTTTTTTACCATTAGGCCACACAGATTTGGTTAATTTATATATATATTTTTTTTAATTAAATTACCTGTAGATTCCCGGTCTGACGTTGATGAAGAACCAATGTTTATTATTCTGACGGACAGAATCGACTGCTTCCTGTATTGTCGTGAAGTTTCCATGTCCCGAAGGATCTACGATCACTTGCTGACGATAAACGCCGAACCGGTTCTTGTCCGTCCGATACTTCGCTTCTGACGCGACGATACATGAACAAAGAGCCACGGCAATAGCGAACCAAAACGTCACCGTTTTGGAGACTCTTGTCTTTGCTGCCCTCATTGTATTTATGTATATAAAAAAATCTCGTCGAGGACTATATATGGAGATGAGGAACAAGGAAGGATTTTTTTAATATTCTTTTTTTTTAAAAAAAAATTAAGTGCTTAATATTTTGATTTTGCGGGATTAATTGTGTGATTAATTAAAAGGGGGAATCTATGAGAAACTGGAAAGTCTTGCTTTTGTTTCCTAAATTCATATTTAGTGAAGATCTTCATTCGTGTGTGGTAGTGATCGTGAAGCCAGTAGGGGGATGTTGTGATCTTTATAAGTTTTTTTTTTATTTATGATGACATTTATATGATTTGATTTGATTTTTGTAATATTTATGGAAAAATATAATGTTTTGCTGCGTGAAAAAAAACGAAATTGGTGGGGCATGGCTTTGACAAATATTGAATAGTTTATAATATATTAATTATGGATATACATGTGTAGAGAAATATTTATATCATATGAACTATATATATATATATATATATATATATATATGAGATCTGAAATTTTTAGATGGAGACCGTTTGAGTTTATGTTTCCACACTTTGTAATTCTAACGGCTCCCACGATAATATCTATAAGAGAATCTGTCAAATCCACGAACCAGAAAAGATTCTGCATCTTTGCTTTCCATACTTGTAATATTTCGTATCTTATTTGATTTATTTATACAGCAATTACATAGAAACGAAATTGGGGCACAAATAATTGTGTTGCCTAGAAATGGTGATGACTGATTGGCGATAAAATAATTAAAATATTTATGTAACGGTTAGTCGGACGGACGGATGCTATCTTTTGATAGAAAGAGTGACAAGGATTATGCCCATTTATATTTCCCAAGGGGCCTATTTATTGTATTGTGATCAAATGATATTATATACATATAGGCTTTAGTAGTATAAGTTATACCGAAAAACTAGATGTCATTTCTGAATCGAATCGTGTCGAAAAATTCGAATTGTATAAAAAAATTCGATATCGTTCCAAATCGGATTATACCGAAAAACTTGGCACTATTTTTCGAATCGAATCGTATTGAAAAACTCGTTATCGTTTTCGAATCGAATCGTTCAAAAAATCTAAACGACAATATTTCTAAAACATCGAATCGAATCGAATTTTAAAAAAGTAAAAAAAAAAATTGATTTTTTAAGAAAATGTACAATTTTTTTCATAAACTACTGAATATAATATAGTATCCGATTTTGTATATATTTTTATTGAATTGAATAAAACGAATCGAATATTAAAATATCAATCTCTAGGTTATATGAGTATACATATTAATATGTATACATATGTATAAGTAGTATGCGAATATATTAATGGATTTAAATAGTTTACATGGGTTTATATAATGGATCGAACCAACCCAACTAATTGTTATTAACGGGTCAATCCAATCCAACCCGTTTATCCTTAAAATCCAAAATGAGTTGGACCAACCCAATTTATATCTCTAAGTGTAACTATATAAGCCGCATACTTTTTTGTAATAATAAAAGAAAATTTTCGTTTGATTGATAGTTTTATGGGCGAATGCAAAATGATACGCGAATTTTATGTATTGCCGAATTTTTAATGCCTTCATTTTTCATTTTTTTTGTTTAAATACTTGAATTTTGAAGTTTTCCATTTTAATATCCAAATTTTAAAGATAGTTAGAGAATAATATTGTGTTTCAATGGATCGTTCCAATTTTGAAACTGTCACGATGTCGGATATTTTGAGTATTTTACAAAATTTAGATATTAACATGTAAAATATAGGTATTAAAAAATAAATGTTTCAAAATTAAACTATTAAAATGTGACAATAGAAGAAATGCGGATGCTTTATATATATATATATATATATATATATATATATATATTTATGAGAGGGAAAGACACATATCTAGAATGTTAATTTGGAAAAGAAAAAATGCTGATAACATGCAAAATTGCAAACCTCTCCAAATGCCGACAAACCGAAGAGAAAATAAATATCGAGGTCCAATTGAAATTGACAGAAATTAAATAATGATTATATTCATTGGTCAAAATATATTATTGGAAAAAGGGACAAAAACCATAATGAAAATGAGATCCTTTTCAATTAAGAGGGTTTTGGCATTTTACAACATCACTGACAAGTCAACCATCGACAAGAAAGTACGGGACTCGTTGACTTTTAGAGTTATGATTTGTTGCATCCTTTTCGGTTTCTAGACATATATATATATATATATATGGAATTATTTTAAAATATTATCGTATTTTTTCTATCATATTTAGATCCGAGTATTTACGTCTATTTTAACATGGAATTTCGTATTCGTATAAAACTTTTAATTATGAGATCTTCTAAAATATTTCACTTAATTGATATATATATATATATATATATATATGGATACATATATCAAATATAATTTTCGAACAAGTATTAATTTTTTTTTTCAAATTCTTGTCGACTTGCTGACTTTGTCTCTCTCTCTCTCTCTCTTTTTTTTTTTTCTCAAAGGGGATAAAATCAACCAGGTTTTTATTTTGCTTCTCTCCTTTAAACCATGACCGCCGAATACGTACATATAATATGGGTTTTCAATCTTATGTATAGATACGTCGTGGTCAAGAGATATTACATCGATTATGCTAATGATATGAATAATATTAAACTGTAAAACCATCAGTACATCATAATTTTTTTGTTTGAAGAAGTTCTATATATATATATATATATATA
>NW_010964923.1:1205640-1229548 GCF_000463585.1 Tarenaya hassleriana
TATATATATATATATATATATATATATTCTAAATTTTGTTCAACAAATCACGTGAATAAAAGGTATATATACTTATACATCCATATATAGATACATATCTAAATTGATTCATAATAAATGTCACATTTCTTTAGTACAAATTTTATTCACTCTCCAAATGTGTGAGTGTGTGTGTGTATATATAACAATTTCAATAATATGATAAGAATTGAAGAAAGAAAAAAATCTTTAAAAAAAGAACTCATATCTAGTATATATATATATATATATTACAAACAATCCATAAACATGTAACGATGAGTGGTATATAAACTGTTTTATTTATTTATTTATTTAATTATTGGGTAAAATAAGTATATAAACTGTTTTATTACATGGCCGTATTTGCATGAATGAAACTGAATATTTGCTGGATGGAGTTTGCTATGTCTTCTGCGGTAAACCTCTTCTCGCTTGTCATCTGAACATTTTTTTAACCCACCATATATATATTAATTATATATATGTATATTACTCACTGTATATATTATAAAATGATCCAAAAAGGAATAAAAAATAGACGGCGTATAAATACATTATATTCATCTATCTAATATTTAAAAACGCTCACAAAAACACTATATATATGTGTGTGTGTGTGTGTGTATCTGTCTTGTGGAGGCAACCGAGATTTAATTTATCTGTTTTTTTTCATAATATATCGCAATATAGAAACAGTATGTTTGTATAAGACACACAAGCAATTATAAACATGTATATATATATATATACACACAGATCTCTAACTATACGGAAACTCACAAATTAATACATTATATACACATATGTAATATTAAAAAATGCTCACAAAAATATAATATATATATATATGCTTGTGTGTGTGTATCTTTTTCATAATATATTGTAGTATAGAAAGTAGAAACAGTATGTTCGCGCACGCACACACAAGCTCACAAGTATAAACATATATATACACATATCTCTACGTATATATGCAAATTCACGAATACATACATGAATGTTGTTACTTCATATATACCCTAATTATGTGCGTGTGTGCATATATATATATATATATATTGATAAAATAAAATAAAATAAAAACTTGCCTTGACGCTGAAGGAATAGAGAACGGTCTGTTCAATGGTGGTGATATTAGCGTGAAGAACGCAGAGACGGAGATCCTCCAAAGCAGAGATGGTCTTTACCAGTTGGCCAGGCCTGCTTCTGGACAGTATCTTTATCATCGCGTCAAACCCTAGAATCTTCACCTCCACGTCAGCAAAACACGACTTCTTCTCCGCCGTCTCCTCTTCAGATTCGTTCGCCGGAAAATTCAGAGGGGAGGGAGAAGGAGAAGAAGAAGAAGCCGTTTCCGATAGTCTCCTCCGTTTCTGCGACTCGAGGCATTGAAGGAGTTGCTCTAGCTCTCTCACGAACTCTATGGCTCCTCCTATTATCGACGCTTGATCTCCCTGTATATATATACACGCACGTATAAACATATACTTACACATATATGGTTTGATATGTATATATCGATGTGATTGTGGGCGTACCCTTTGGACGTAGGATCCGGGCATGAGAGATCTGAGGACACGAAGATGTTCGTTCATCTGCTTCCTTCGGTTTCTCTCGACTGCGATGTGAGTCATTCTCTGGCTTTCCACTTCTTCGCTGGTCTTGATCGTCCTTCTCCTCTTCCTCTTGCCCTTCGCCTCGTTTTCCGACATGTTCTTGTTTTCTGAGTTGTTGTTTCTGTCTAGAACCCTAGCTTCTTGACCCTCCTTTCCTTCTCGAAACACCATGGGAGGTTGGATTTGGTGATGATCCTGGATGTTGTCGTTCAGGACTGGGAATTTGAGGAAATAAACCGGGTCGATCCCGGTTTCTTGATCCTGATCTCGGATCTTGGTGTGGTTTAATGTCGGTTTCGGACCGAAATCCGAAAACTGCATCACTGCATCTGGGAAGCTTAGTTTATCGAAAGAAGGAGAAGCTTCATCAAATCCAGGAGACATCTCATGTTCTGGTTGTTGCTGAAGTGAATTACTGAGCATATAATCTATCATGCCGACATTGTCGTCGTCGTGGCCGCCATCGGAGGATTCACCTAAATGGTTCAGAGCCTGAAAGAAATCGGGTTTCAAGTAAGACAACATTTATAAAATGACAAGAGTAAGAAGCTGAAACATATCGTAACGAAGAATCATCCATATATATATATATACACACACACATACACACGCAGACACACGTATATATATATATATATATATGTATGTACAAGCGTACGTACCGGGTAGTCTTTGTCAATCGCTATATATATATATATATAAATGTGTGCATGTACTGGTAAGACAAAGTTGACTTTTTAACTGTTAGAACCCTTGAGAAAGGGTTAATAGTTTCTTCAAGAAAGGACAAAACCCTAGCGAGTCCCTCCATGTATCTTCTTTCATCTGACAACAAATCCAAAAGCTTCATATACAAATATCAGTTATATTTAAGGGACACGAACGAATTACGTACGGCTTTAATTGATTTGCATATACAGGAAAACAAAGACAACACACATATGTATGGATACATAATTGGTACGTAATCAAGATCGCTGACCTGGTTGATGAGGGGGAGAGAGAGGGAGGGAGGGTAAAAGAAGACAAGAAGAGAAATTAAAAAGTGGGGTTTGCCGTCAGACACAAAAATTGGTAGACATCAAGAGAAGCTTGCCTTGCCCATGTGTCTTATATACAATATATTTGGATTGCATATATATATATATATATATATATATACGGGACAATAGCAAAAAAAATGAATTTGGTGTATTTGACAAATAAATACACAAACATTCATTTTGGTAATAAAATACACCAACTTTTGTATCTTTAACGCAAATTTCCACGAATAGTAACGGCGTCAAAAAAATAACGGAACCATCAAAACGTCATATACAATTGCATATAAATAGTTTTATATAAATATCATATCATTTGTTTAATAAAATCATATCATTAATTATGTTTAGTGAATTTATTTTTAACCTTGTTTAGTGACTTTGTTTTTTGTTGTTCAAAACATAATATATGTTATTATTGAATTTATTATAAACCTTGTTTAATGATTTTCAAAACATAATATTTTGCATTTCAAGGGTTTCACTTTTCATGTATATTATGTTTTGAACATAAAAAACAAAATCATTAAACAATGTTAATAATAAATTTATTAAATATAATTAATGATGTTTACGCTAAAAATATAAAAGTTGGTGTATTTTATTACCAAAACAAAAATTTGTCTATTCATTAGCCAAATACACAAAGTTTATATTTTTTTTTGCTATTGCCCGTGTGTATATATATATATATGAAGAGAGACGCACATGTGCCTGTATATATGTGATTAGATGTAATAGCTTTTATATAGGGGATTTGTTAAAATTTACATTACATAAGTTCAAGATTACACTAAAGGCAAGTGATTAAGCGTTATATAAACCCAAAAATCCCAATCCATATTTTGTAAATATAATTATATTTAATTTAAATCAATATTTTATAATCCTATAAAAACCGACTATCATTTATTTACAAATTAGAGCTTCTAATTCACTTACTTACTATTGGTTTGTTACACTTACATGGGTTGCGTTCGAATAAGATTTGTTCATAACTTATAAGGATTATTTACATTATTGTAAATTCTAGTTTAGATATGTTTTTTTAAATGTTTTTTCCCATCATATATATATATCCACACACTTAATATATAATAATATAACTAGAGATACGTGTACTCATTGGAGGCCATAAATTTGTGAAATTGAGTACCGCATTTTAAGGAATAAAACTATAGAGTCGAATTGTCAGATTATGATAGTTAGGTGTCTGCTTTTGTAATTTGTATAACTAGCTGGAACCAAAAAAAAAAAAAGACAACGTGGCACGAAACGGCGTCGTCTTCTTCTCCCCGGCGTCGTCTACTTCATCGACCCAGAAATCTGGCTTCGTGTCCTCCATCGCTCCTATCGCGAGACACCACATCACAGATCTCTCTCTCTCTCTCTCTCTCTCTCTCTCTCTCTCTCTCGTTCAGAAGATGCGAGCTTTCTACATAATCGTCGTCTCTCTGCTTCTTTCCCCGATTTCCAGGGTTTGTTTGTTGATCTGAGTCTTGCTCTCGGAGAATTTCCCCCCGGAATTGCGTGCTTGAATTTGTAACTTGTGGATCTGATGAAAATTTTTGCTTGATTTGGTCGGTTTTGTGACAGGGGGAAGCCAGTGGTTCTGTTTTCTTCATCGATGGCCAGAACAATCAACATCTTCGTCAACAATCATCCAGTGATGTCCACGAGGTATAAATACGGGTTTTTTTGTCGAATTCTTTCAATCTCTGGTGTATAATTCCCCACTTGGCTCTTTCGACACGGGTCTTCTCTCTCTCGCTCTCTCGGGAATTGGTTCTCCTGTTTCAGTGTCGATTAGTTCAATCCAGCAGTTTGGGTTGGGACACGATGTCATGCGGAGAATTAACGAAAAGATCGAATTTTGGAGTCCGAGTAAACAATTGTGATCCCATCAAGCTAGCGATGTTTGAGAGCTTGAAACCGTGTTTCGTCTTGGATATACTATTGAAAAGCTACACAAGGAAATCCACCTTGGAATGCATATTTGTGTTTTCCTCAACATAAATCTATTGGTATTGCGTGCTTTTTGAGTTTGTCTCTCTCTCGCTGGGATATGGTCTTAGAACATGGTGTAATGTGAGTTCATGTTGCTAATCAACATTGATTGATGTTCATAACTTTATGATAGTTGCATTGCTTCCCAGGTTCTGAATTGATCGTCTTTTCACTTTTTAACGTTTCTTAGATGCAGCATTTCAGTTTATCATGTGTATGTCAGAAGTAATTTTAACATCAAACAGCTTAGTGTACTATTGAGTGGAATTAGAGGATGGTTTCTTTCCAAAATTTCAACAGTTTTCATGCATTGATTGTTATCTACCAGTTGAGAAATTGTTATTGGTGTTTCGGTTTAATGCCATGTTTGGTGGTTTGTAACCCTTTTCTAGCACTTTGTTTCTATGTAATGTGTCTGGACAATACTCGAATCACTGTGGTTTGCTTTACGATCTGCTCTTGCTTTGAATTTCAACAGGCACTTGTGATGTCCCCTGGTGAAATTTCGGCGGCTGTGTCAGTCTTGCTTGGTTTTTCACCTGCAGCAACTTTGAAAGCCGATGGCTCGTCCAAGGTTCTTTCAAGCGTTTTTCACAGAACTTTACGTTATATTCCCCTTTTCTCGTTGTGTGAAAGTTGTCGACTTTATCATCTGGTCATGCGTTCTGTTACAGTTGAACAGGATTCTTAGACCTAATCCATTTGAGAGGCCTCGCACTGTTTTTATGCTAGAAGTCATTGGAACTGATGGTTAGTGCTGCACGGTGTATATTAATTTGTCTATTTTCTTCTATATTGCAACTAAAGTTTTATTTTCTGGTACTTCCTTTTGTCCTTTGGACCAATAAACATTTTAGGGATTTATTCTTTTTCATGCAGATGCGCTTGTCGAGGCGTATTCTAGTCAATCTTTGTTGGGCAATGCCTTGAGGAGCAATGTTGTTTCTGATTCTTACAAAGCTGACATCGAATTCCCAGGTGTCCAGATCTCTCGAATAGTAGAATTGTCATCTAAAATGATTCATTCTCATTCCTTTTTCTCTCTCATATGGGACTCGAGTCATTAGGTTTTTTGTTCATTAAAATACTTTTCATTTCGAGAATTCTGCAGATGAAAGAGAAGCGGCTGTGGTGTCTTTGGATGAGCCCTCTTCTGGCATGACTGACAAAGACATCAGTGATCTTGTTAGTTAAACAATTCTTATAATTTTAAGTTAGGAAACTAAGTTTTCATCTAGCTTGCTAGTGAGTGAAGTCTAATTACATGGCCTGATTCTGCAATCTGTGTAGGCATCTTTGATAGGTGGATCATATTTTGCTGACAACAAGGAACCATTGACTGGGGTGCTGAGTTTCTCGCTGAGTAATGGTGACACTGTTCAGTTCCATTTGGCAAAGGTGATATCTTGGATTCTCCTTTCAACTGTATAACTTCATTAAGTTGTGATTACTTGTTTTATTGTAGCTTATGACGTTTTCCTCCTTGGACAGGAAGGGGAAAGAAGATTTGTAATGAATCTTTTAGTTTTATCCCAGAATGTTAGACAGGCAGTTAGCCTCCACGAGGATTTGGTTGCTGGTATTGAGAGACCTGCTGAATTTATGGTTGGCCGCTTAAGTGGCATCAGCGTAAGAATGTCTATTTTTCATTTGTTCTGTTTGTTTTCCTTATGTTTTGCCTGTCTTAGTCCCTGATTTATGAATTGGGGGGCATAGTTCAATGCCTGAAGAAATGGAAATGTCTTCTTCTTTATCAGTTTTTGAAGCACTTAGCTAGGCTAGAAACAGACAAGATTCAAAGGTATATAATGATAGCTTGCTGGGTCACTGGAAACTTTTGAGGTTGAATCAATTCTGATACTTCTGTTAAGTGTATATTTTTCCTCTTTAGTCTCTATAAGGGTTTCCAAAGTGGCGTCTACGACTCGGAGAATCCACCTCTTGTGCCAAAGTTTTAAACAGTTTATGTGATAAAGCATTTGTAGGCTTTATTGCCGTTGACATTGGTATTTGCTTCGAGAAAATCTTTCTCGTCCCGTTATTTTCAGTGTTTTACTTTTTTCTGATTTCAAGATGGATTTTTTTAATATTGTTGCTTTATATTTACCTTCTTTTATGTTGTCAAATCTTGTCGGTGTTTGATACCATGTTTTCTTTCTTCTGAAAACCATAGGATTTGAGAGAGGAGTCCGGAGAAGGTAAGGCTAAACAAGGGATGGAAGTCTTACTTGCTGCACTGTCAAAGCTATTCAACTTGTTGCAAACATCCCATCAAGGTGAAGTGTCTTTACCTTTCTCCGTAAATTCTGATCCTCTTAAGGTTTATCTTGGAATGCAGCGGCAAATGGTGGATCTCAGATTAACAACTCTGTTATGGAAATATCGGTACTAAGACTAAAGAATACTCTCTAGCAAGTTTTCTCTTACTTGAATCCTTGCAAAATTGTATCTGCCAGGCCAAATAGTTGGATTGATCGTGTTTGATGAGAGAGCAAATCAAGAATCAGAGAAGATGCTAAACGTTGTGTATAGTTCTCGTCCATCCCCACGGTGGTTGGCTGAGGAAGGAGGAGCTTTGAATTCAACACTTGTTGCCAAAGTTCTTCTCGTTAGACTTACACTTGCTTGGCTAACGGGAATTATCCTTCTCATCGCCACTCTCATCGGGGTAATAAGATCATATCTCCACTCGTTCTTATTCACAATTCCTTCGTATTTTTACACTAATGAGATTGTAAAATGGAGATAATGTTTATGAACATATAATCTTTTTGACATTCTTCTTCTTCTTCTTCTTCTTCTTCTTCTTGGCGGTTGTTGCAGATCTATTTCATGGTGAACATGCCTCTGACAAGAGACACTCTTCTGTATTCCAACGTAAAACTCGAATAGAAAAAAGAACTGCAGCTTCACGAAGATCAAATCCTCGATGAATCTCGATTTCTTTTACCTCGGGGGCGAGTTTTCTCGTGCAGTACACAGTCTTGTTTATGGTACTGTTCTTACATTTCGTGTAAGGCTTGTTTCTGAGGTCGTGTCCGCTGGATAGAAACCAGTCTCATTTGGGTGTTTTTATTTGGAGAAGGGTAAGTTTTGGTGGCCTGAACCGTGAATGTGGTGACCTCTTTATATGTGTTGTTTTTTTATATACAACTCTGCTTCCTGAGTAATAAAAGAACAACCTTGGATGTCTTTTTTTGGGTGCATGTAATAAAATCTCGTGTTGTTCTTTGAATTTTTTTTTTTTTGGGGGGAGTTGAACAGGATTCTTAGACCTAATCCATTTGAGAGGCCTCGCACTGTTTTTATGCTAGAAGTCATTGGAACTGATGGTTAGTGCTGCACGGTGTATATTAATTTGTCTATTTTCTTCTATATTGCAACTAAAGTTTTATTTTCTGGTACTTCCTTTTGTCCTTTGGACCAATAAACATTTTAGGGATTTATTCTTTTTCATGCAGATGCGCTTGTCGAGGCGTATTCTAGTCAATCTTTGTTGGGCAATGCCTTGAGGAGCAATGTTGTTTCTGATTCTTACAAAATTTATTAGCGTGGGTGATGGAATTTGGAGGTCCTAATTGCAATTTTCGGAAAATTAAGTGCGTTTTCGTAAATTATCAGAAGTAACAGGCCTATGTAAAAATATCTGGAATATTTTACTGCCTAAAGATAAAACGGCAAATATCTTCCCGCCATTAGTATGTAAAACATGTGGTAGTCCAAAGCCTTCACTCTCTGTCTCTCTCTCTCTCACATGGCGTCGTCTCTGCCAATTTCTTTCCAGCTTCCCGTTCGGCGGCAAGGAATCCGTATACTACCCCGCAAACACTCGTCTCCCTCTTTCTCTGTCTCTACCTCTATCGTTTGCCTCTCCGCTCAAAATCTCTCTGGAGATGATCGGGAGGAGGTCCGGTGGCTCCGGGAGGAGCAACGGTGGCTTCGGGAAGAGCAACGGTGGATGCGGGAGGAGCAGCGATGGCTCCGGGAGCGTGAATCTCTCCTCCGCGAGATTTCGGATCTCAAACTCCGGATCCAAACCCTAGAGTCTCGGAGCTCGCCGCAGGGGGCTTCGGTTTCGGAGGCGATCTCGAGCATCGGGGCTCTGCTTCAGGTTCTGAGTGAGAAGAATCGGATTGCGGAGAGTGGGTCGAGCGCGAAGCCGATGGTTTTGGAGGAGAAGACGAGAGAGCGTGAGGAGGTGGAGGAGGTAGAGAAGCGGGTGATTGCAGCTGAGGAGATCAGGGTTTCGGAGGGAGTGAAGGAGATAAGGACTTTGAGGGCGGGAAGTGAAGGGGAAGAGGTTCGAGAGATGCAGGTCTGCTAGCAAAAACCATTGTCTATATGTTTTAGAACAAAGGCGAGTAAACTGTCAATCTGGTTGGCATTAGTCCTGGTTCTGTCGTTGCTTGAACTTCGTGTAAGATCTAGCAAATTATAGAACCACATATAGCGAGTTCAAGGATTAAGCTTTGATTGTTCGAGACGGTTAGCTTGTTTTTGTTGAGCTAAAAAGACTCGAACTTGCAGAATTTTGGAGATCGGTTTCAATCAAGGCTGGTTTCGAGATTGTTCATTCGTTCTGATGACCCTTGCTAATTGTGTTTGACAGGAAGCTTTACTCAAATTAGGGTTCTATTCGGGTGAGGAGGACATGGAATATTCCAGTTTCTCAAGTGGAACAGAGAGAGCTGTCAAGACTTGGCAGGTGGGTTGTTGAAATTACCTCTTCTTGCTTTCCATGTGTAGATTCTTAGTTTGCTTGCTAAGAAATGCTGAAATGATATATGGTTTTTGCTTGAAAAGGCATCACTCGGAGTCCGTGAAGATGGGATAATGACCGTAGAGTTGCTTCAGAAGTTGTTTATGGATGAATTGATCGATAAAGCAGAGGAAACTACGACGCAGCCAGAGGTAAAACTGAAATTTTCCCTGCATATTTTAGCCATAGATCCTACTATCGTTACAATTGATAAAAACTAGTGGTTCAATGCTTGCCGTTCGCACTTCTCGAAGAATCACAGAGCCTGTAATCATAATACACTTGCCAAAACGGACGCGATAAAGCATGCTCTTGAACGAATTCTTTCTGCTAAGTGACTCATTCTCCTCCTTAGATAAAGGGAGCTGGTAATGGAACAGCAGTAACGTCAGTGACACAAGTCTCGGAGATGAAGCAGACGGTTACAAAAGACGAAGGTGTGGAAGAAGTGGAGGTGTCTCAGCATCGGGTTTTCCTTCTTGGAGAAAACCGGTGGGAAGAGCCCTCCAGACTCATCGGAAAGAGCAAACGGGACAATGAGAGGAAACCCGCCGATTCCAAACCGAAATGCCTTACTTGCAGAGGGGAGGGTCGGTTAATGTGTACAGGTAAATAATAACAAGACTAATGGGTTTAAGCATGTAATATCAGAAGGTTTGATTAAGATGAATCAAATCTGTATGGTTAAACTTTCAAATTTGTAAATACTTTTCATAGATCATGAAAGGATTCTCATCTTTTGATGCAGAGTGTGATGGAACTGGTGAGCCTAATGTGGAGCCTCAGGTGAGAGATTAGAAAAAGAAAACGTTACCTTGTACATGAAGGCATCAATGTCGTAATGTATGCAGAGATGAAATATATATTCAAACTTTTTTCTTGTGTTTTTTTTTTTAATTGGGTGGCAGTTTCTGGAGTGGGTCGACGAGGGAGCGAAATGTCCGTACTGCGAAGGTCGTGGATATACAATTTGCGACGTATGTGGAGGTCGAGCATCTGTATAGTATACGGTACGTATACACGTTACTGTATTAAGAGCTAAGTACAATTCCAAAAAATTACAGTCTCAGTTCTTGGAGAACGAAACTTAGCTTTCACTTTATAGTATTTCTCTCGTGTGATGCATTTAGACAAGAAATGTTCAGAGGGCAAATGATCCAAATAATTACACAAAATAAATATGTAAAAAAACCCCAAAAAACGCAAAGTAATGATCTTTTTTAAAATAAATTTATTGGGTATTGGTTTGTAAAACCAAAGACAAACTCAGTTTATGTAAACCATGGAAAAATGGAAAAGAGTGTTTTCAGATTTTGCTGATGGCAATTTTGGTGGAAGAGGAGGAGGAGGTTCATAGATTGGTCTGAGGTTTGGGGTTGAAGGGATGGCGTCTAGTCGCCGACCTCATCGTCACAAACTCTTCCGCCGCCGATGGGTGTATCCCGACCTGTCCAAACCCGACCCGCGTTATCTCAGTGATCAAATATCGAAATATCGAGGATCATATGAAACTCGGGGTTGAAAAAAGTTTATAAAAAAGAAGACTTACAGTGGAGTCGAATTGTGCTTTGGTTGCTCCGCACTTGAGCGCAATCGCAATACCCTGCATCCATTCATGGACGACCATACTAAGATACTGATTCATCCAATTTTTTAAACATCAACTTTCAAAAGTTGTGTTTTGAAAATATAAAAGTTTAGGCTATTCTCCAAAAAAAAAATGGTAAAACTATGGAAAACATGCCTGGATGATTTCAGGTGCATCAGGGCCACACATGGATGCTCCAAGAACCTTGTCCGTCTTCTCGTCGACTATTATCTTCATCAACGTCTTCTCCTGCCGCCTTTATCACCACCAGCAGAAGACGAGTTTCGTTATCGATCCGAAAAAAAAGGCAGTAAAAGCATAACGAGCTCAAGAATGGGGGGGGGGGGGGTCGGGAGAATTGGGTACCCAGAAATGGTGTTCTTCATGGGATTGAAGCTCGAGGTGAAAACCAGAACGTCGCCAGTTGCTTGCTCTACCGCCTCTTCTTCGCTCAGTCCGACCACAGACATCGGCGGAATGCTACCGACAAAAACCAGACCAAAGTTGGAAAGCACATACCAGAACTTGAAATAGAGACAGACAGTGTCTAAAACCAGTTCCCCTGTTCCAGAGGTTCTGTCTTCACAACAAAGCTCAAAAAACAACTGATGAAAGCCTACCCCACATTTATCCAAATCATTCCAAAAACAGATCAGCAGCCAAACTCGGGTTTATAATAAAACTCTCGCCTTTGAACTCACTCATAGTTACCGGACTGCCAGCATGTATGCATATATATATATATATATATAGCATCGATTAAAAACTACCAATACTGAGCGGATGGATTGGTTACTACGTTCCTAGGAAAGCGAGATTTCATCTAATAGGAAAGAAACGCTTACCAAAAGACGGCACAGGCTACATTGCTGTGGTCTGGTTTAGTAGGCTTGCCACCAAAAACAGTGTTCTGCACGGATCGAAAGCAATCTAACTTACCGAACAGAATAAATATTCAAACGGAGCGAAACAGGAAAAAAAATCAAAAGGCGGCGTACCGCAAAGCAAGTAGCCTCCATTAACGCGACCGGTGTGAGGTTAATTCGGTTTGTGGCATCTCCCACGGCCCATATACTCTGTATATTGGTGCGTGAGTACTCATCAACCTGCAAAAGAGTAGAAATTATTCGTAGAAAAAATGCATATGGAAACCTTTTCTTGAAGTGGAATAACTAAAACCGGCAAAAAAAAGAAGAGGAAAATATGTTACAACCTTAATAGCTCCAATGTGATCAAGTTCCACACCAACAGCTTGCAGATTCAATCTCTTTGTGTTCGGAATTCTCCCTGCAGCAGATTAAAAACAAAAAGATTTAGTCTTTACCTCGAAAAGAAGAAGAAAAATCACGGAACTTGGAGTCTTTGATTAATTACCCATTGTGTTTAATATCAAGCTTTCTAGCATATGCTATGAAGTAACATACAGTAACAAATACGCTGTCATCAACAAAAAGTTCAAGGGAGGAGACGGAAGAGATTTGAGTAAATTTCATGTTTCGGAGAAACCCAACAGGACTTTGACAATTCACTAAAGACCTTCAGAGAAAGAGAAGTTTACCGGTAGCAAAGAGTACAACATCTGCAACCAGTTCTTCCCCATGGTCTGATATGACCTTGATTCCATCCTCTGTTTTTATCAACTAGATTCATATATATCGTGTATCAGTAAATGGTGAAACCAGTAGGAGAAGTCAATATAGTAAGAAGAAAGAGTATTCTTCATCATATTCCAATACCTGAGTCAGACTTGTTCTCGGGTGTAAATTAATCCCCCTTCCTTCGAGATTTCTGGCAACAAGTGCCCTCATCTCGTCATCAAAACCCCTGTCAGATGATTATATTTTCGCGAAAAGGGTAAGAAACACAAAGAACAAACAGATGGGGATTGAACTGAGAAACCAAACATAATAAGATGAACTGTCACATAGCAGCAAAAGAGAGTGTTTGGTACCTTAGTGGAAGCTCCTTCCGGAAGAATAAGTCTACTGTACCACCCATTCCACGCCATATTGATGCGAATTCCACAGCAATGTACCTTTTTAACAAGCAAATAGGAATGTGGGATATTAAGAACAACTGAAACAATTGGCTTACCGAGTAAACCGAGAGGGGAAATGATGCAAATCAATCAAGAAAAAACAATATACCCTCCTCCAAGGACAACAGCCCGTTTCGGGAATTCTTCTAAGCTTAAAGCTTCATCAGAAGTTATAGCCAGTTCCTGCAAAAAGATGCAATCATGGAATTAAGCAGTAGCCTCCAAGACTGTCTTTTACTTTCCAGCAGAAAACCATCACCATAAGGTCAAGTAAAAATTGCTTAGCTTCTGTTACCACTTTTTTCTATTTTTCCTATTAACCATAAGGTCTTATGACATGAAAACAGGAAATAATAGTCATTTCAAGGACCAAAGCGCTCTCTTATCCCCTCTTCCATGCATTCAAATCAAAATTAAAGAGATTAAATTTTAAAACAAACTAAAGAGTTTCTTACATCTAAACTTAATAGTTTAGCCTCACCACTCTACAGCATTTAAATCATTCACTCTGAATGTAAATATCAACAGAAACAACACTAATGCAACTTTTGGTTACTCCATGGCTCATTTTTCACGAAGAAACAGATTCCATATATATATATATACACACACACACAAAAGCACATCATGATCATTGCTAATTAAGGGTATAGAACACACAAACTTACATGTCCAGGAATAGAAGGCTTTTGTGCCCGACTGCCAGTTGCAATCAGTATGTGCTTGGCGGTGTAGCTTATTTTAGTACCATCTATTTGTCTCACCTCCACTTCATTTGGACCGACCAATCTTCCCTCCCCTTCATACAGTTTCACCCCAGCATTTGCCAATAACCGCTTGTAAATATTATTCAACCTTAGTATCTCATCAGTCTGCATATAAAGAAAAAAAAATCTGTTTAACCCAATGGTTCTGCTCATCTTTGTTGCAAACTGTGTTTCAGTTTCCCATCGAGGATTTCATCCGAAATCACGAAAAGGATCAACAGATAAGAAGTTGATAGCAGATGGTATGCACCTTCTTCTGTAAAAGCTTTTTCCAATTGTAGTCGACATTCTCATTTATTTCCCATCCAAAATTCCTGGCATCCTGCAGGCAGAAAGCATCATAAAAGACAGAAACAAAACACAAATTTTCTTCCCACACAAATGCCTAACACAGAATGGGAACAACTAACAAAGCGATGAATCTGTTTTCAACAAATTAATTTATTTAAACGACTATGACGATAAATTTGGTAGTGCAAGTAAAACACACACGAGATGCCCCATAGATCATATGATAATTGATACAAAAAGAACACAGCCTCACCTCGATATCACCACCGTAAGATGCCCCATAGACCAAAATCTTCTTGGGAACACATCCACGGATAACACAGCTGGAAATACCACACAAAAGGAAGAAAATTAGTACAGGATTAAACATTTGTTACAAATTTGAAGGACATGTTCAACCAAAAAAAAATTTGAAGGACATGCAATTTGATATTTGATAACACTGCAACCCTTTTGACCTCTCTGTAGACTCCATAGACAACAACAAGAGACGAAGTGGGGGAAAAATACATTTACCATACTGAGGAGAACATTTTTTATACACAGCTGAATATATACATCAAAATGACTATTTCTATTACGCTTCAAAACCCGAATTTTTGTAGTTTCAACTTCCACAGAAACATAGGACTTACAGATCTAGAGGGTTAATCACACCACTATTGTCATACATAATCTAGTTTCGAGAACTAAGACAGGAAAATTCAGTAACAAAGATTAAAAAAAACAAATAAAGAAAGCATATAGGAGAGGAAGAAACTTACGTTCCACCAACTCCTCCAATATCTTCGGAGCTGATAGGGTGAAATGGAAGCTCACAAACAGCGACCTGTAAAATTACATTAGAAAATGATGGTTTTGGTGAATAATTAACCACAAGATATATGCAAAACTAAAGAAATGATCAAAGAAAGGCGCATCAAATCAACCTAAACCAGACAAGAGAGATCTACAGGGAAAAAGCAATTTGATTGGTGAGACAAGGGTTCATCAGATCAGGAACAAAGACTGAAGCAAATATATAAAGGCTCCCCCCCAAACAAGGAGGAAAAAAGTTTTCACCTTTGCTCCATGGTTAGCCGAAAATCTAGCCGCACGAACACCGCCACTTCCGGCACCGATGACGAACAAATCAAAATCGTAGTGGGTGGTCTCGTCACCGATTTCTCCATCAACAAGCATCTTCCTCGACATGGTTTCTGAACCAAACTGAAGACTAACCCTAAAACGAAGACACAACAACGTCACAGACACAGAGACAAAACCACAAAAAGAACTTTTACACAGAACACGAAATCGCCATGTCTCCGAGTCTTAAAACCCAAATAAACACATGGAGCAAACGATGAGAATCAAAGACATCGAAGAAACTAGCATTCATCGATCGTGAAAAACGTCGATGGGTTGCTTCGTTTTCTTCCAAAAAGATCCAAGTTTTGATGAGATAATACCTGAAAGCTGATGGGTGTAGCAGAGCAAGAGACAGTGACCCAACGAAGATGAAGAGATCCGAAGCGAAGAAAAATATATGGAGACGATGAACAAATGGTCTGATGGGACTGATTCCTTCTTTCAGAGTTCAGACCAAGATCTGCCAACCTGCCCCAATGAATGGCCCAAGAACGAAAAAAAAGAAACACGAGAACTGATGCGGCTTTCCAAAAGGCCAAAACTTTACAATCTACAGGTGAAAAAAATGCTGCTTTTATCTTTTGTTCGTGTAGGTAATTACGAATTCTAGAACTGATGTCTGCGTTTATGTTTGTTTCTTATTCTGTAATTTTTTTTTCCTTTGTTTAGATTTTTCTTTCTTTGGTCAATATACATACACACAAAAGCAATTTATAGGGAGTCTAAATATAGATTATAATGTTGTTTTCCAATCGTGTGTGTGTATATATATATATATATAAATGTATAATAATGGGAGTTTTAGAATATAAATTCTAAGAACGCCAATATTGAACCGTGGCTTTTGAATTCAGACAGCGTAGAAGAATGGGAGTTTTGTCCGGAGGAACATATGATCGTACGGATAAACATAGAAGACTTCAAAGCTTCCACTTGGTTCATGGAATCTTAATCAAAGTCACATTACAATTAATAAAAAGAAAACGAGAGTTTGTAAATTGAAACTGAAAACGGGAACTTCTTTAGATTACAAATTAAGATCTTCCCGGAAAATGAAACTGAAACTCTGACAACACCCGAAGTACTCCACCATTCTTGGAGCACTACTCTTTAATCCACACAGATCTTCCCCCACCTCTGTGTATATATATATAGCTTGATATGTAACCATCATCATTTCTACCATCCCTTTTCCAGTTTCCTCAAATTCCGACTCATCAACGAGATGAATAACAATAAAGAAAAATAACTCGTACTCATCAGCAGGTGCAGCGTAAGGCAGAGTTGCTGAAACACTTGGCCTTGTTAGTGATGACTTTGACGTTGTGAGAGAATTGACGGCTTCTCGGAGATAAGTGAACTCGATCCATCATGTTGATCTTAGGCGCCTCGAGGATGGCCTTCGGCAACGACAACGCCCACTGCATTCCCCATATCGACAATGGCCTCATGTATATCAACGACCTGTAATGCCCGTCTATCGTCCACGCCTCCGGTGACTGAAACCAGTACCTAGAAACAACATACCACCCACCAGTCCCAAATCAGTACACTAACCACAACCTCTTCAAAACTAGCCATAGTTTTTATCTCAAAATCGGATAAAAACTACTGTCTCAGAATCTTTTTTGATTAAAGAAAGCTTCTGATTTCTTATTTTCAAGTAAGAAACACCTTATTCTAACCATTTACAAGTCAAAACTAGCCATAGTTTTTATATCAAAATCGGCTAAAACTACTGTTTTAGAATCTTTTTTGGTTCAAGAAAGCTTATCATTTAAGAAACACCTTATTCTAACCATTTACCTGTAAATTAGCCACTTGGAACTTTTTCAGACACTCTTTTAATATGGAACGAGTCTCAGTGTGCAATTGTTGAGATTCAGCATCATGACCATCATTGATTTCGGTGTTACTACAAATGTTGTACCATCCATGATATGCATGCCATAGTTCTTTCCTTCTAATTATCTCTCTATTCTCTAATCCATTTAAACTGCAGACCCTTCCTTTTATATCTGTGCGTGTGTGTGATGGAACATATTTCAGACATTGAGGTTTGTAAACTGAAACTTACCCGAAACCTTCTTCTGACCAGCCGGCAGTGAAGATCCCCTCGGCGGTGGTGAAACCCTGTTCCTCCATTCCCGAGAGGATCATTGTTGCAGCGGCTGCATAAGTGACACCAGTCCATATCTCACGCGACTGCATGCATGTCTCGTCCACTTTCCCGTCGGGATGCATCCCGTTCACCGCCCCCATCCTGCCTCCTTTTATCTTCATCACGTTAAAATCGAAGATCTTCTGCAATGCGCTTTTGATCTTGAAATCCTCAAAGAGTGGAGGCAATCCTGAAGAAGCAGTGTACCATTGGCCAGCCATCTGATCTGTTTGTATTGATTTGCTGTTGCTACTTGACCCGCTGTCGTAATTGAAGTACGATCCATTCCACAGTTTAGCTTCCAACGCCGCCCTTGCGTTCAAGAACTTGTTCTTACACAACTCCGCAAAGAATTTGTCACCGAGTTGAAGAGCCATTGCTGCTGCAGCTTGAAGAGCAGCAAGCCATAGGCAACCACAGTAAGCACTCACTCCATGAACAGTCCAGGTATCGTATGTTTGATCCGGGAAACCGTCGTTCTCGATGAGATCGTCGTTGTCTCTGTCAAACTGTTCCATATACTCCATAGCAGCACGGACAGCGGGCCAAACTTCTATCCCGAATTGGTAATCCCCTGTTGCTGCAAAATCTCTATAAACTTGAAGCACGAATTTCGGGTTGAGATCTTTCCACTTGCTCGTGTCGTGTATGTTATAAGCATTCATTTCGTTCCACGGGTCGTGCATCCCAAGATCATGAGGAACGGCCCCTCTGACCTTGCGGATCCCCCAGTTTCCCTCTGCCAAGAACTTCACTTTCCTTCCATCCTCAGACAATACAGCTTTAGCGAAATCTCGTTGGATGTTCAGTTCAATCTTCGGGAATAGCATAAGGAGCGCATACGATGCATAGAAATGCACATCATAAGTGCACCACATCACATATTCCACACCTTCCAAGTATAGAAACCGACCAACATCTTCTTCATCATCATCTTCACGCCATATGTCAACAAATAAATCATGCCTTTTGTGAATATCATCGTTGTTTTTCAATCCATTTCTGTTGCCATTATCAAGATTACAAGTCTGCTCGTCTTTCATGTCATGTCCAGGATCTGCATTTCCTAAAGTTGATTGTTGTAGCTGACCATTCCCGTCGGTAGAGAGTGAAGAAGAATCTGCAACAGAAGATGTCAAGAGAGTTATAACATATTCTCGAGGTAATGAACAATGAAGTAACATCCGATTTGAAAAAGTCAATTTAAATATGTGAAAGACTCGATCCTATAATCAAAGTTGTCGTGAAGAAGCGTAGTAGTAGATGTGCACCTATCCAAACTGTTCCACCGGCTGCTAAGAAGTAAAGCTCGTTGAAAAGGGTAAACTTATACCTATAAGGGAAGAATTCAAAGGAACAGTTAAGAGATAGAAGGGATTAAATTTTAATCTATTAAGAAAACAGACAAATATATGCACAGAAAATACCAAAGCTGCATCAAACCAAAATACAGTTCTTTGAGTAAATGTAGATTAGATCAATGATCAATTACCATTCCGGGAGCCTTCCATCTCTGAGAATAGGATTTTGCCATGCCTCAATATCTTCCTCCCACCTCTTGTAGTCTGTTCATGAAAATCAACAGTAGAAAAAAAGTTTCTGTGAATTGTTTGAGTTGAAAACTACTTCCTAGCAGCAGATTATGCATACGTACGTGTCAGTGCATCATGAACCAGGTCCTGAGCTGCTCTCGGAGAAGTCCCATAGAACTTGGTGTATCTCCTGCACGCAGAGGGTATATATTAGAAAAAGACCAAGAACTCAGAAAATCATCTCTGTATTGCATACTGCAATTGTTATACTGATCAGTTATTTATCTACTTTCAGTAAGTATGTATGTATATACACTTCTGATTCAACGGTGAGTTAAAATCATTGAAAACTGATGCAAGGCCAAGGAAAGAAAAATCTCATGCCTTTAAATTTGTTGTACTATGCTGAACTAGAAACCTATTGTTTGTTTCCCATGAACAACATATACAGTAATTACCAAAGATTTGATAACCAGTAACTTGTTCAGAACTTGTTTCAAGTCACAACTTCAGTCTCCGCGCGTTAGAAAACAAAAAAAAACGTAGAAATGGGCATACTTAAGTTTATGAATGAATTATGAAGCAACTGATAGATGAAATTATGAGGTACAAAGAACATTGAAGCAACAGAAGTTAAAAGCAGCCAAGAATGCTCAGCATCAGTTACAAATTCATCTCAACATTGACAAAAAGAAAAATAAATGGAAGATAAATGTATCTTACCTGTGGTATGAGCTTCCCTTTGAAAATTTCACTTTGGGTGATGACCATGAAAGAGCGAAAGTAACAGTACACCTGCCATGAGCCTCTACCCATGCTGAAGCTGAGACAGCTGCACAAATTGTATCTCCAGCTACAGAAGGCATGCTTGGCCCGCGATTGAAGTTCTCTTGATCAAATTGCCCATCCTTCAGTTAGAGTACCTCAATGTCACTCTCATATCATAAGAATCTCTTATATTTCAAGGAATTCAGAACACGAATTAACTAATGCCATGCAGTCAATATCGGGTTGATGATTCATCAAATGAAAGGGCCTTGTGGGAAGTGAAAGGAGGCAAAATCACCTTTGCCATTGTATCCCACATATCTTTTGCTGTAAAAGAACTATCCTCTGACAACCCAAAGCATGGAAGGACAGTTACATTGACATTCTGAGTTTCACAAGCAGCAATTGCAAAAGTAACAGGAGGGTTTCCCTTGGCGGTCCTGCAAAGTCATCACACGTTCATAACACATACTCGATTAACATAGACATCTAAACTATAATACTTTGAGAATACCAAATTCTTGGTCGTGACATCAGTGAAACAATTTAATATTCGAGCCAATCAAATGAAGTCAAACAAAAAAAAAACTTCCAGAATACAACATCTGAAGCATTATGGGTAACTTAGAAACAGGATTCGCTTGGTGAGAGGAAAAAGGAAAGAGATTCACTTGAAGATGTTTCATTCATGCAGAGAGTGTAACAAGATACAATGCATTCCACACTTGACAGATACACAAAGCAGAGACAAACATGTATGGGGACCAAGGCATGCATATAAATCTCATGCTGGAAGCAGAGCACAATGGATTAATCAAAATTTTCAGATTAGGACTTGCTACTAAAAAAAGGAACTCTTCTATAACTCTAGTTTCTAGCATACACTGGATGATACTATCGGGTATCTAAATTATAGAGATGTAAACATGCAGACAAGCATTGTGCTCAGAAAAGATAATGCAACAAGATCATACAAAATAAAGATTCTGAGAGCAGTAGATACAGCATTAAGACTTGGAAGATCCTCACCCACAACAGAAATGAGCATTTTGGTGAACTTATAACACGTAAAAATGCTCCATAAATTCCTGGAAACTCTATTCAAACCACTAGTTTTGTGCACTTATGTTTGACTAGTAGTGTATGCTTAGATCACAACTGTCTCTAATGACGAGTTGTCACCATAGTTGATAACCTTTCCTTAGTTCACTAGATTGTTTTCGAACATTTTAACAGCACTTAGTGGTCCATTCTTTTCTTTTAGTAGATAGTACCTCTGGTACCCCCACATCCTAACTATCTTTTATTTAACCAACAAAAGACAACGACAGAGAGTTGAACACACTCTCCAAACATTAAACAAACAAAGAGAACTATGCAAACCAACCGCAATTTATAGCTATTAGGGTAAAATGACTTGCTTGTGATGTAAGAGAACACCGGAGACCCCATCTTCGCCTCTGAAAGAAAGAAAATAAGCAAATGAAAAATCACATTCCAAGTAGAAGCCATGATGACAGAAAAAATAAATCGCACATATTCCTCCTTACATGAATGGTTCATTCACATGATCCCCTGACAAATGTGAATTCCCACCAATTGAATTCTGCACAACAAATACAAAACTGGTAAACATATCTTTCTTCTGCTTTACTAGGTATTATGTAATAGAACTGAGAATGTCAACTCACCGCCCATGTAAAAAGAAGGCTGACTTTTGCCCTTTCCTTGCCAGTATTCACCAGCTACAACAAAACCAGTAATTAATAAGGATTTTCAACACATCTGCTAAAAGATTTGTTATATTTTAGAAATGGAGCCTTTCGTGCTATAAAGATACAAGGATATTCAGAGAATCCTATTCACTTCAGATAATCAGAGAAACCTATTCATTTCAGATAATCACCAAGCCTCACTGATACAATCAAACCATACACATTTTTACCTCTGAGGTCTGAGCTACAAGCACAAGCTCATGGCACGTGCAATTACATTAGTGCTGTCAGAAACCACCTAATCTAAAGAAAAGGTATCAAAGAGGATCTATACGGGTAGAAGGCGCAAATTTTAGACATTCTGAAGATTAGTTACCAAAATCCACACCATTCATATTCAACAGTCTTTCAGTTCAAAGATGCTTCCACAAAGACAAAAACTATTGGCGGGGGAAGGCATTAACACCATATGCACTAGATGAGCGATTTACTTACTGTATATACAAACACAGCTGCAGGAAGACTGCTATCCCTGTAATTGTTTGGTATAAAGGGTGATATTTGCCGGCATGACACCTTTAATTCTGGGTCAGGCTCACCTAAACACAGGACCAATTTTACAATTTAGACATCTACAAGACACATGCTAGCCTTTATAGACAAAATTAAGAAGCTAGGTACCATCATATATAGTCCAGGCCCGTGGAAATAGAGCGTGATAGGTTGAATGCTGACCACGCAAATTCCATCCCCAAGATGAAATACCCTTATCACAAGATTTTCTGACATGATGTAAAAGTACCATAATATATGAAACCCCAATTTTTCACATCTTAGAAGCAACAGAATATATTCATAATACACACTTACCCTAGACCTTCATGCTGTCCTGGAGCCAAAACTGATGCATACTTTTTGTGCCCACCATCTCGTGATATAAAAATCTAAAAGAATCAGCCAGGGAAATGAGATAAGAAACAGAACTGAAAGAGTAGTTTCATGTTTAAAAGGTTATATCAGTATGCACAGCTTATTTCCAATTGGATAAGGCTTTCCTTTCCGAATATTAACAAAAAAGGAAGTGAATCTTGTTGTCAACTGAATGGGAAAACGACAATTTAAACGTTTTCAAACATATCATCTAGGTAGCTCCCATCGTTATGCCAACTCTACCAATCTAATTCGCCTATCCATGATTCAATAGAATTTAATAATGTTAAGGGAGATACCAGAACAAAACAATCATGCACTTTCATGCTCATGAAAATAAAATTGGAGAAACACCATCATCACATGGGCATGCTTGAACACAATATTCATGAGTGTCAAGAAAAGATTATGAAAGCGGTAACAGATTACCAAATGAGAAAATTGTACCAGCACTTCAAATACAGTAATGAAGAACTGAAGGATGAAAATTCATTCTCAGCAGAGATGTGGAGAGCTGACTAATTTAGTGAGGTAACAAAACAACTGATAGAAAAACTGCAAAGCCTCGCTAAACACATCGAAGAGTAAGATCAACAAAAGTAACAATGCCCACTACTGAGTTCACTCTTCAGAAACAAGTGAACTAAGTCTATAGGAAATACTTACAGAGAACTGATTAGCCATTATTGGTGAAGGATCGCAAGTTCCAGGAACAATTTGCCACTGCTTAAATTCACCTCTGAAGCCTCTAGATATGCTTCCACTTCTGTGATCGTAATACCAGTAGCATTTGACAAATCTCAGCTATCTATTTATAGCAAATAAAATCAAATCTCAGAAGCTATCAGCAATTTACCCCATCCCACCAAGCGGAACACCCTGAGATGCTGACGGTTTGCAGCTCTCTTTAGTGAAAGGATCAATTGGTGCTTTCTGTAGCAATCACAAGCCAAATATGCCAAATATTTATATCCAAGGAAACAGAATTTCATCCATTGATGTTATACCATATTTCAACACCAAAACACAATTCCATAGAACATTTTCACATTTACTCAAAAACAATCCAAGTGCAAAGATATGTTATAATTTTGTATATCAGAAGAACCATAGTTCCAGGAGATACCCTTCCATGAGAGGCCTCTTCTCTAACATAAGACCACAAGCGTATCCCCAAGCGCACCTGTAACTCGAACACCGAACCAAAAGCAAATAAATCACATCTGAAGGCCAAGTCCGGAAGCACATACAAGCATCCATCCTTGAATTGAACCATATAGTAAGGAAAAAATCTCGCTTTACCATCTTAATGGCTTCTCTAAACGTAATACTGAATTCTTTCAGGATATTGGCATGGCTGTTCAATCTCCTCCTCCATGCGTGGGCCGGGGGAGCAGCACTATCAAAATCGAGCTGCATACGAACAAAAAGATACAATTTTTCAATCACTCAAGTTCTCAAATCGAGGGAAAACAACATTTTCTCGGTATCCAAACACTAACAGGCACTTAAAATTCACTCACCAGCTGCAAAGTATTCCT
>NW_010964923.1:1229609-1250425 GCF_000463585.1 Tarenaya hassleriana
TCCTGCTGATGTACTCCTCGGGAGGCCATGAATGCTTTCTACAGTGAAACAGATTTCCGCTGACCATGTCGAGTGATTCTAGCCTCTATACGGGTATGATCAAAGAAATCGATCGCAACTTAAGAACACCACAAACTCGATCAATATGCCCCTAGGCAAGTATATGTCTTGTACATGTCTGGATATACTATTCTTCTTCACGAAGCGATAACACCCATCTTGCTTTCACTCCAAACAACCACAGAAATACCAAAGCAGTCGCATCTAATTAAAGTTAAACAAAATCGACGCCGCGAATCACTCCCAAAAACTCACGGGCTTCACTTCTTGCCGCCAAATCCTTCGTATTAAAATTGGAAACCGACGATTCCGATAATCTGGAGCGAATACGAACACACCCAGATCGAGAAGGCGGATCGAAGATCTCGGAAAGACGATTTGATTGGAGAAACCCCCGGAGCAAAGACGAGAAAAGGTTCGAATTTTCGAATCTTCGGAGAGCGGAGGTTAGATGAGGAGCTTGCGCCGCGTGGCGTGGCCGTATGGCGTGGCGAGCAGAGGATCGACCAACGCGATCGAGCTTCTCAGGCGATGACAGGTGGTGCTTCCTGGAGCTCAGAGTCAGAGAGAGAGAGAGAAAGGGGGGGGGGTTCGTCGTTGTATCCCACGGTAAAGCAATTTCCGTTGCCTTTGATGGAATGCAATTCAAATTCTTATAATTACACACTGGTACCCTTAGTTTTATATGATTCTTACTTTGACCACCGTATTTTAGAAAGGAATGTTTCTCACCAATTCAAGGCTTGTGCATGAAATTTCGGAATTTTTTTTTTTAACATGCTAGATTCCGAACTCAGATTCAATGGAGACATGATCCAAATCATGTTCAGACATTTTGATTTTCTGCCTTACATACATACATACATACATACATACATACATACATACATACATACATACATACATACATACATACATACATACATACATACATACATACATTTTATCGTAAAAGAAATGGCGTCACACGTTTTCTCGTAATAATTAAATAAAAAAAGGGTATCATAAAATGGAATTGGTGGGTCCAAATCGATATGGTGGAAACTTTTTTAAAAATTATTAGAAGAGCTTGATTTTGACAAATTGAAAAATTCCAAGGCGGATGACTTAGACAGATGAACCAATAGCGTCCATTCGAAATTAATTATTTTATTTTTTAAACGGAGGAAAAATGATTAGTGACGTCTAATATGAGCATCAAACAGGTCAAAATGATAAAGGTCAAAGCTTTCGCGATTGACGATTTCTTTCTCCGTGGCTTGGAAAATCGTACGGACAATTTCTATCATGGAGTCTTTTTTTTTTTTGTATATAATATATAACCAAAAAAATCCAGACTTTTAAACACTAAGACATCTCTTTCAACATGAAACGAGTTAATTATATAATTTTTATGGATGTAAAATTACTTTTTTCACTGTGATATATTTTGTATATTTAAACGGTTTTTATTAAAGTGTGGGGGAAAAAAAGAAAGAGGAAAAGTCCAAGGGAGCGGCGCTGGCTGTCATGACAAACTTATTTTTCTTCGCCTTTTTTAGTTGTTTTTGTTTTTGCATTTTCCCATTTGTTGTTTTCTCTTTTTTGGTTCATTTGTTTTTCTAGAAAGTAGGTTAATGTCAGTACAAAACTTTGTGATCATCACCCAACAAAGGGGTGGTGGCGCAGTTGGCTAGCGCGTAGGTCTCATAGCTTCTGAGTGATCCTGAGGTCGAGAGTTCGAGCCTCTCTCACCCCACTTATTTTTTTTCCGGGCCATTTTCTTGTAAATCATTACAGCATATATATATATTACACACACACACACACATACTACACACTTAAAATACTTCATTACATATAAACTTGCAAACTAGTTTGAGAGGATCCATGGTGGTATTGTCCTGAAATTACACAGTTTCAACAGCAAGAAACATCAGAGGTTTGAGCCACAAGGATCTTCCTTCAGTTAGCTGATCCTTTTCTCATCAGCATTCGCTGCAAGAAACTCAAAACTTTTTAGCACTTCAGAACATTTTAAGGGTCATCGAGCTTTATTTGATCATGTGATGGAGACATAGAAATGCTTCCGAGAGAAGCGATCATGAATCATACCTTATAGAGCAGTTAGTTGGTTAGTGCCAGTCAACGATATCTCCGAATGTGGTGGAGCCAACCCCTTCCCACACTTCACCATATCCTACTTCTTCGCTGTCGACTCCTTCCATGTCACAGTCCCACCATCCTGAACCATTTGCATCTGGTGGCATGGCAGTGGTGATAATTGAACTGATCTATTAGTGTTTGAAAAGTTTCGAGTCTGTGAAGTAAAAAAAGAAGAATATCATAGTCGAAACTGGCATTTTACAGTGGTTATATGCTGGTCTGTGCCTCTTGCTGCTGCTGCTGCTAGCCCGTTCCCTTCTTCTCCTTCGTATTGGGTTTGATACTTCTGGGTTGTCTCCAAGGACAAGAACAGGCCTTCGAGTTTTGCCTTTTACATCCATTCCTAGTGATTCAAGAATAGTCACATACCATTGAACACAAGCATTATATAGAGGAACCAAGAAAAGAAAGACATATCTACTTTCCAAGAGCATGCAAACAAAAATGAAATGGGTGTACCTTCAAAAGGATCCTTTCTTTTCCTCGGTGCATTCTCGTCCTTCAGAAATGCATGTTCAATGGTTTCAGTGCTACATGGAGCCATATGATCCATCCTATCAGCAGTGGTTTGCTTCAACTGCTCCAGGCTCTCTTTATCAAGAACATTCATTCCCTCTTCTTCACTTATTTGATTCTCTTTCGACTTGAACGGTAGAAGCACTGTCTTTTCAAGAGCATTGCCACTTCTATCCTCTTGCCTTGCTCTTTTTTTAATCTCAAACCCATGAGAGGGTTCAGCGACACTGTTGGAGCTAACCAAAGTGGTAAAAGGCCTTGGTCTTTCCTGTCAATGCAACCAGGAATGTAGATCATATCTGCTTAGGAAGGCATATCTAAATTTAGTCAGACAGGAGGAACTGAACCATTTAGCTGGCCGAGAGGACATACTTAGTTACATTTCCTAAAAACTAACAAAGTAATCCACAAGCAGACAAAGAGGAATAACTCTAATTTCCTCTAACTCGAACCCATTTATATGGACTTTGCATATAATTTCACAAGCTCATGCCAACATACTTGCATATCTTTCAAGTAATAGAGACTCGTTAAGGAAGAGAAACCCTAAGCAAATGGCATGTATAAACTATTGATGTTGGTGTCACCATGCAGATGATCCCCACAGTTTAAAGGTTTCAGCTTTTGCTTCAACTTTCTAATTCAATCTGTTTCCTTTACCATCTCTCATGAACTACACGGCAACCATTTCGAAAAGATTTCGAAATCTCATACCGACCATAATGGAAGGAGTAAAATCAAGATTCAACCTTGAATGTCACCAGGAAACCCAAGCAAAAATGCAATATCTCAGTTTCTCTTCAGTATCAGCGGAAAAAACCGAACCCACTCGGAAATCGATAAATCTAATCTTCCCTCAATATCTTTCCTCTTTACCATCCCATTCAAGCAGCGGCAGAAGATAAATACCACATCGTTTGGTTTATAAAGCACTGATTTGTTCAGCTTCCTGTCGAGGAAATCCGAAAACGATACACATTTCTCCACCTTCTTCGTCTGACTGCCACCGGAATCCATCGAACTACACATTACGCGGACAAATACAAATAATCCTAATCGATCTCTCGGAGAAAATTTTCAGGGAATCTAAAACATGGAAATCGGAAATTTTCACCCGAGAAATTCAGAAATCAAAAGAGTGACGAGAGTGGGAGTGTGATCTCTCAGCTTACGGGTTTGTGCGGAGATTCATGAAGGATGGATCAATCGATCTCTGGCCAAAAACCCTAATAGTAGGATGCTTGGATTTCTTCATCTTCGCTGCTACTTTCTTCTTCTTCTTCTTCTTCTTCTTCTTCTTCTTCGTTTCCTTGAAAAGTGAACGAGGAGAGAGAAAAGGGCTTGGGCTTCCCTAAATTTTGGCGCCATTGGATAAAAATATTCAAAAAAATTCACAGCAAAAAATATGGGTGGCGTGTTATTAGTCTTATGGTACTTGTCATATGAACCGCAATATATAAAAGATAAAATGGACCGACGGAATATAATAAATACATATATTATATTCCCATGCACAACGTTACGCCACGTGTCTCTTTCGCTGGCAATTTCCTTCCACGAAAATCAACCTCTTTGTTCCACTAAAACCCACTGCACCCCAAGCGTTTTGCTTCAACCAGCGACACCAATCTCTCCCTGACTCGATCTCGATCTCGATCTCGATTACTCGAGCTTGTTGTCGAAGGGAGTGGTGATCGTTCCATGGACGCAGCAGCGCCGCGGCTCGTTTACTGCGGGGCCGAGCCTCTCCGATTCACGCTCTCCACACGCCGCTCCTCCGCCGTCGCCGGGATTTCTCGCCGGAGAGTATCCGGAAGGGTTCTAGCCGTCGCCACCGAGCCAAAACCTAGCCGTACGGGACCGTCCAAGCCCAACGATCGTCGTACCGTCAATGGGTCTTCTCCGCCGTCTTCTGGTTCAGACGGAGTCAACGGTGTTTCTTCGGTAATCCCTCCAAATCCGTAGATTTTCCTCGTTTTTTCGAAAAAGTTTAGCTTCTGGTTTTATCCAAAAAAAAAAAAAAGTTTAGCTTCTGGGTCTGGGCTTGTTTCAATTTCACACATTTGTGGTGGAAGGGATTTTGTAGCTCTAATTTTGGTTTTGGCGATGTCGCAGAGGATTAACGGTGTATCGAAAGAGATTCAGAGAGTGAGGGCTCAAATGGAAGAAGATGAACAGTTGGCCGTGTTGATGAGAGGACTTCGTGGCCAAAATCTGAAAGATTCAATGTTTGCAGACGATAATATTCAGCTAAGACTTGTCGAGGTAAGTAGCCTTCTTCACTGTATTCTGTTCATTTTTGTCTCATATGTTCAATGTATTGATGTTTGCTATGCTCTGTTTCTATGGCGGATTCTGCAGACTGATGAAAGCAGTGAATTTTTGCCATTGGTGTATGATCCAGCGAGCATATCTGCGTATTGGGGTAAACGGCCACGAGCTGTTGCTACACGAATTGTCCAATTGCTTTCAGTTGCAGGGGGATTTCTCTCACGTCTCCTGTCCGATGTCATAAACAAGAAGGTCAAAGAGGTAATGCCCTGTTTACGGCTTTCTCCGCGAATGGAAGCTTCAGTAGCAAAGATAGTTGATGATTTAAGACTTGGCTGATCTCGGTATAGTCCTTAAGTAAATAATAGAGGAATAGGATATCCTTGTTTTGTTGTTTTTCTTCCTCCCAAGCTTGAAAGTCTTAAGGTGAAAACTTCCCCAAGATTGTTGTGATGAAAGTAGTTTCGTTTAGCTCCCTCTGCTATATCTCCAAGATAATGTATTGTTTTTGAGCTATGGAAAAATATCTGGCAAGTGGTTAGCTTTTTGTATGATGGTAGTCATTTTGTGCTGGGTTTGTTGAAAATTGTGTGTACTTGTTATGTTCATATGAAAATTTGTTTTTATGGATGTTTAAAGTAGCAAGGTGTTAGGACTCACTTTTTTCCCGTTTTCGATGTCAGAATGAGGTGGCTAGGGCCATTGAATTGAGGGAAATTGTAACCTCTTTGGGTCCGGCCTACATTAAGCTCGGGCAAGCTTTGAGTATTCGGCCAGATATACTATCACCCTCTGCAATGACAGAGCTGCAAAAGCTTTGTGATAAGGTATACCATATGTATAATTTTGTGTTTGTTTCGTTCACAGTCATATATGATTTACCGTGGTCAAAATATGTTTTTTTTTCTTATTCTGTCTGATTTCTGCATAGGTCCCTTCGTTTCCGGATGATGTAGCAATGGATCTTATTGAGGAGGAGCTTGGGCAGCCATGGTACAACCTCTATTCGGAGCTCTCCCCTTCCCCAATTGCTGCTGGTATATACAAACAATGTCATTCTCTAGTCCATCTTATTATTTCGACTTGTTATAGCTAGGTTTTTAAATGTCTACCGTGGCTAGATTTTAGCATCATCTATCTTATTATAAATTTGGTGGTCCAGCATCACTTGGGCAAGTGTACAAGGGCCGGTTAAAGGAAAATGGAGACCAAGTAGCTGTGAAAGTACAGAGGCCTTTTGTTCTTGAGACTGTGACTATTGACTTATTCATCATAAGGAACTTGGGTTTATTTCTCCGGAAGTTCCCTCAGGCAAGGTTTTGTCTTACAGCTCATTTTAGTTGCTTCTCTAATGGTTCTCTTTTACCGTGCTTTTTTTATAATTTTTTTCCTTTTTCTTTTTCGTTTTTTGTTCAATCCATTATCCAGGTGTCTGTAGATGTTGTCGGCCTTGTTGATGAGTGGGCTGCTCGCTTCTTTGAGGAGCTGGATTATGTTAATGAAGGCGAGAATGGTACACTTTTTGCAGAAATGATGAGGAAAGATCTTCCACAAGTATGCGCCATAACTTCTCATGGGAACTTTCACTATCTGTGTCTATGTATGACAGTGAAGCCAGCATGCTGATCATAGAACATCTATCTGACAAGCACTATTGCGTGTTGACATTAGCTTAGTGTTGAATCCATTGTGCTTGATCATATAATAAAAGTATTATTGGTCAGGTTGTTGTGCCAAAAACCTACGAGAAGTATACTTCGAGGAAGGTTCTGACCACTCAATGGATCGATGGGGAAAAACTGTCGCAAAGTACTGAGAGTGACGTCGGTGAACTTGTCAACGTTGGTGTCATTTGTTACCTAAAGCAGGTATTTTTTCTGGGCTCGAAGTAGAATACATCCACAGGGTAGTACTAATATCTGGAGATATAGAACTGGTTAAGGTGTTGCTTTGTGACCTAGAGGTCACGGGTTCGAGTCCCGAGAGCAGCTTCTTGCAGAATATTCTGCAAGGTAAGGTTTGCATACAATACACCTTCGTGGTGGGACCCTTTCCGGACCCTCGCTTAGCAGGGATGCTTTGTGCACTGGCTGCCCTTTTATAGAACCGTTTGTTCACCTGTTGAAATCTTCCTTTTGTTCTATCCTACATGGTTAATCGAAGAGGTTCATAAAGAATTCAAATTATCAATAGAATTATTATGAAGCAGGACGTTTTAGAATCATTTTCTTGGATTTTTTATAAAGGATTGCAAAGAAGAGTAAACTTGTGGATACCTGAATATCTCATCACATCAAAAAAAGATGTGCTGATTTCTTTATCCCATTCTTCTGCCAACTCTGCTTCTATTTCCTCTCTATCAAATAGCAAACTAATAATCCCAATCTTGTGTCTAATATCTGTAATATTCTGTGTTTTCAGTTGCTTGATACTGGGTTTTTTCATGCTGACCCTCATCCTGGAAATTTGATTCGGACTCCAGACGGAAAGCTTGCCATTCTTGATTTCGGTAATGATTTGAATTTCGAGTGTTAACTCTTGTCGCAATTCATGCCTGGATATGTTCTTTGCTTTTTTTATATAGCTTTCGACAATCTACGAAAAATCTATTGTTCAGAACTCAAGATGATCTATTAATGATAGGCCTTGTCACCAAATTGACCGACGATCAGAAGTACGGGATGATTGAAGCTATAGCACACCTAATTCACCGCGATTATGATGCCATAGTGAAGGATTTTGTCAAACTTGGTTTCATCCCCGAAGGGGTCAATCTAGCACCGATATTACCCGTCCTGGCCAAGGTTTTCGATCAGGCACTCGAAGGTGGTGGGGCAAAAAATATCAACTTCCAAGAATTGGCAGCCGATTTGGCGCAGATAACTTTCGACTATCCTTTCAGAATTCCACCTTATTTCGCCCTTATAATCCGAGCAATTGGTGTACTGGAAGGGATAGCTCTTGTGGGGAATCCTGAATTTGCAATTGTGGATGAGGCCTATCCTTATATTGCACAGGTAATCACCACAAACTCTTGATCTGGCAGATTCTCCAGTGAAATACTTATAGATCATTGTTAATGTTGCCTTAATATGTTCACTTTGATTCAGCGGCTCCTCACAGATGAATCTCCCCGACTGAGAGAGGCTTTACGGTACACAATCTATGGGAAATCCGGTGTTTTTAATGCGGAAAGATTCATCGACGTGATGCAAGCCTTCGAGAGTTTCATAACCGCAGCCAAAAGCGGAGGAGGGGAAAGTTTGAATGGAGGCATGGCGGAACTGGCTGTTCTGCAAAGTCAGACCACCAGTCTAGTTCCCGTGTTTTCGGTCAGTTCACCTCGAGAGAACCAGCCAGTTCAAACAAGAGTTGCATTGTCTTTTCTGCTATCCGAGAAAGGGAACTTCTTCCGCGAGTTTCTATTGGACGAGGTAATTTTCCAACCTAACCACCTTTAGAAAAAAAAAAAAAAAGCTGACACTTTCAACAAATACAGAGCCAATGAGAGAGATGCAACAAGAACAAAACCTGTTTGGAACCATGCTGCTCTGATTTTAGGTTGTAAGAATGGATTTTTGGTTCTGATTTGTTTCTGATTCCCCGAAACAGATAGTCAAAGGCATCGACGCAGTAACAAGGGAACAGCTCGTGCAAGTTATGGCGGTCCTTGGAGCAGGAAGCCCGACACCCGTTTTCAGCATGGTACCCGCATTTGGACCCTTCAAGCCCTCGGCTTTTCTGCCATCCGTGACTGAAGAAGACAGAGCCATTCTAAACAACGTTCAGAAAGTCGTCGAGTTCCTTACCGCGAGAAACTCTGTCTCAAACAATCCCGACCAGGTAGGCTGCTTTCAGACCCGCCTTCTCGCCCCGTCTTTTTACTTCTTCATCATCATCGATATCATTATCGTTGTATTAACTCCGACATTGCGATAATAACCGTTAAGAAAACAGGTGGTAGATGTTTCTCAAGTTGTCAGAGAACTGCTTCCTGTGTTGCCTGGAATCTCTGCCAAAGTGTTGCCTGAAGTGCTGAGTCGACTCAGCTCACGAGTGATGGCCAGAATCGTTAGGGATACATTTTTGTAAATGTGACAATTGTGCATATATCACACTATATACAGCAGGGAAAAATAGCGTATATGATATGGATATCCTTAACCCCCTTACATTATAAAAAAAAACACAGAACGGTCCAAATACGTTTATGTAAAGACAGATCTGATTAGATAATTCAGATTTGGAGTTTACAATGTTTGTGATATCTTGTATAAAATAATTTCTCCTTATATTCAGCAACTGTATTGCTGTATATATGTAAAGCACCATAAGTTATCAGTTTAGTTTGAGAGGGTTTCTTGCCCAAAATAAGCTTTTGGAAAAAAGATTCCATAATCATTCTTCAGAACTAAAGAGCAAAACAACAATGGCTACTAAGACAAAGAAGTAAGAAAGAAAAAAAAAATGGCCTACACGGATTCCATGGTGGAGCTTACTCATCAGTCACGCATCCCTCTGAAGCAGATTTCACGTTCTTGATGTACTGTCATCATCACCATCGCCATCATCATCATCATCAAGAATGTGTTAGTTCTTGAGTAGATTCATCATACTAACTAACAGGCAAAAATACAAGTGTTTTGATTTGGAGATAGAGAGAGAGTGTGTCGGTTATATAATGTTACCTTGTATAGAACTCCGCGGTTAACCTTGTAAGGGAGGGGCGACCACTTCTTTCTACGTTCGTTCATTTCCTCCTGCGAGACCTGCGTGTCTATTCTCCTCTTCGCTATGTCTATTGTGATGATGTCTCCGTTCTGTATCAGACCAATCGGACCACCCTCCTGCATATATATACACACATAGATATACATAGATAAAAGAAGAAAGCCTCTCACTTTTTTCCAAACATGAGCTCATATGGTAAAGAAGCCATTGATATGTGCTCCATAGTGGCAAAGGACCCATCTTTACACACCGTTACTTCACCTATTTTCCACTTGTCTTGTCTTGCTCAGCTAAAATATGATGAACCCTAACCCAATTTCATATTTACATATGCAGGGGTATGCATGTGTTGAAGAAGGCGAAATCGATCTTTTCAAAGAAATATACTAAGGGGAAAAGTTTGTGATCCATGTTGTTTTCCAGCTACCAGTGGAGAGAGAGAGAGAGAGAGAGAGAGAGAGAGAGAGAGAGAGAGAGGGAGAGAGAGAAACCTCTGCTTCAGGACAAATGTGACCAACAACAAAGCCGTGAGATCCACCTGAGAACCTGCCATCAGTGAGCAATGCAACCTCCTGGATCACCAAAAACAGCAAAGAGAGATTGTCACTTTTACAGACGTAGTATTAGTTCATTACCAGCTTTCTTTGGAAAGAAAAGAAATTGATTTTAACTTGGAAAATGAGAACTTGAGAGTTGAACAGACAAAAGTAACAGATTCCTGGACAACATGGTCTTAGTATCATATCATACCTTGCCGAGACCCGCACCCATAATAGCACTCGTTGGTGTCAACATCTCAGGCATGCCCGGACCTCCTTTAGGTCCTTCTCCTCTTATTACAACCACTTTACCCTGCAAGAACTCGTGACTTAGCAACATTATCTAAAAAGAGATCAACTTTTCTAGACTGAGGATTATACGAAAAAAGACACAATTACCTTGAAACTCATCGGGTCTTCTGTAATAGCAGCAATCATAGATTCCTCTCCTTCAAAGACAAGTGCCGGACCTGAAACAACAGTTTTTTTTTTCGATGTAAAAGTAGTTCCAGCCTTCAGGTAAGAATCATAATGGAGGCAAAAACATGAACCATAATTACCAGAGAAATATAGTCCCTCTTTCCCAGTTATTTTCGCTACAGAACCTTCTGGTGCAAGATCTCCTCTCAGGATTTGGATGTGACCAGTCTGCTTGATTGGGTTTGACAAAGGTCTGATTATATCCTGGAATATTTGTAAGAACACAAGAATTACAGAATTGTACACCTACCCACAAGAATCGAGAAAGAGCAACTACTTTCAATCCAATCAACATTGAAACTTTAAGTCTCATCCCACCTGACCATCTGGTAAACGCGGGACGTTTTCTACATTTTGGCCCAAGGTCTTCCCCGTCACTAGTGAGACAAAAAAAATGAGATAAATTGAAAATGAATTTTACAAGCAAATCAATTCTACTAAATGGCTTATTGAGTTATATAAGTATGTGTACCTGTGATACAATCCCCATCCATAAAGCCTAGCTCTAATAGATGGTGAATGACAGCCGGTGTTCCACCTATCTGAAAAAAAACGAGTAACGGAAATACAAAATAATGAATATCAACAGAACAGATGATCGATGAACTTCCCAAGGAGAGAAGAAAGACACAGAAAGATGCAAAAGACAAATGCTGAAGTCCCCACCTTATGAATGTCCTCCATAACATATTTCCCACTGGGTTTAAGATCTGCTAGGAATGGAACCTCGTCGCTGACCTTCTGGAAATCATCGAGGGTTAACTTCAAACCAACAGACCTGAAAATAATCTGAATTATTAGCTTTTATATTTTTAACATTGATGAGAATAACAAGCAAAAATAAAACAAGGGGGAGAGCTCGTCTACCTAGCGATAGCAATCAGATGCAAAACAGCATTGGTGGATCCTCCGAGGGCCATGACAATAACCATGGCATTACGAAGTGATTTTGGAGTGATTATGTCACGTGGTTTCAAGTCCATCTTTAGCAATTCTAGCAGATATTTTCCAGCTAAACGACACTCATCCAACTTCAATGGGTCTTCAGCAGGTATCGAAGAACTGCAAGAAACAAAGCAAAAACACTCGATGAAAAAACTTGTCTACTAAGAATAAAAAATCAACTGTGATGTCTGCAAAGATATGTTTGTCATGGAGTCTTCATGATCAGACGTCTCACCTGTAAGGAAGGGACATTCCCATAGCTTCAATGGCGGAAGCCATGGTATTGGCTGTGTACATGCCACCACATGCTCCTGCTCCAGGACAGGAATTGAGGAGGACATTCTTTCTCTGTTCATCACTTATAGCTCCACTAACATACTCTCCATAACACTGGAACCGAAAAAATTATTAAACATGAGACAATGAAACTCAAACTGAAACAACAAAGCAAGAATCTACAAGATGATTCCATTTAAAGTAGAAGCTACTTGAAAAAGAAGATATCTAGTACTTGTTTCAATCCAATAACTGAATAAGCTATAGGTGTAGTAAGAAAAAATAACAATACAGATCAGAAGAAACAGATCACATCAGTGTCACCTGCCCAAATAGCAGAAAGAAGCAATCAAATGATACCTGAAAAGCAGATACTATGTCATATGTCTTATCCTGAACGTGACCGGGCTGCAAGAACAAAAGAAAGAAAATAAGTCAACCCGACATCAGAACTCACAGAAAATCAATTATGAACCTTGATAGGTATAGAATAAAACCTTGATGGTTCCTCCGTAAATCATAATGCCAGGCCGGTTAAGCCTTCCCATAGCCATAATTGTTCCAGGCATCTGAAAATAGCATAAGAGCAAAACTATTAAATCACAAAGCAAGGGGCAGGGGGGACATTATACAACAAAATCAAACGGTTCTTCAAACTAATGAGGAAAAGGAAAACGAAACTCGTGATAATGCCCTGACTAACATCGTCCCAGCATTTCTGAAAGAAAAAAAAAGAACGAACACAAGTACGCAATTGATTATGAACAACTGCCCCTTTCAAGCTGAGCCGGTAAAACATCTTACAGACAATTCATACACATTTCTAGTCTGCAAGTAGAGATATTAAAGGCCCGAGCTTTGATTTAAAAAAAGGAAATATGAACCTATATGCGTCTTCAACATTGAAACTTTGCCATTGTAACCTGCACCCAATAGTTAAATAACCAAAACATATAATGCAAGAACAATGTTCCTTCTTATCAATCCAACAAAACTCTACAAATTCTATTCAGCAGATGAACTCTAGACCAAACACAAGTTAAAGGGTTTAAAAGGGAAAGAAAAAAGATGCAAACTTTTCTGCCAAAAGCCTAATAAAACCCCAAAACATGGAGAAGATGCATCACCATAACACCAAATAGCAATCCATAGCTAACATTTCACTCGACCAGATGATTTGATGAGGAAAAAAACTCACATTTTTGTCGCAGCCAGGGATGGATATGTTCCCATCATACCATTGGGCACTCATCACAGTCTCAATACTATCAGCAATCAAATCCCTAGATTGCAAACTGAAACACATTCCTCTTGTTCCCATGGAGATAGCATCACTGACACCAATGGTGTTGAACCTGAAACCCACAATCCCCGCCCCTTCAACGCCCTCTTTCACCGCTTCCGACAACCTCAGCAAGTGCATATTGCAGGTGTTCCCTTCGTACCACACCGACGAAATCCCGATCTGGGGCTTCGACATATCCTCCTCGGATAATCCCACGCCGTGGAGAATCGCCTGCGACCCACCTTGGGATTTGGGCTCCGTTATCCGGGAGCTGTACTTGTTGAGCTTCGTGGCGTCTCCGGCGGCGGTGGGAGGCGGCGAGGGATCGGCGGTGACGGCGCAGAGGAATGTGGATCGCTGGCGGCGACGGTCTCCGGTGGGGGCATTGTGGGAAGGGAAGAGAGGCTTGCAGGGAAAGGCGGTGGCGCGTGCGGAGAAAATGGCGGCTTGCATGGCGGCGCGTGGGGAGAGACGGTCGATTCAGGGGTTTAAGATATGGTTCAGAGATTGGCAGGGGTTTTGACAGATGATGGAAAATGGTTTTACTTCAACATACGCGTGGAGGCGCGTGGAGGCACTTCTATAATTCAATTCTTATTAAGTTTATTATAATAATTAAACCCTCGTAAACTTAAAAAAAAAACAAATTCTGCTAAAACAATAAACTTAAACAATATGATTAAAATGTAAAATCTAAACAAATTCCAAATAATTTAATTATTTATATAATAATATGTAACGAAATCTATAAAAACAAAATAAATGAAGCTAGGAAGATAATTTTTTTTTTTAATAATTGAGGACTCCTAGTTTGCTATCCTTTGCTCATGCGAAGCAGACTTTGTATATGGATCATATAAACCCTTCCTCCCTACCAGTCAGAAATCAAACACCCAACTTCAATGTAGAGTTACCTCTTACCTCAAACTTGACCACTCGCCCACGATCTGTCGGATAGAAAGATAAATCTTCTTCAAAGTAACGACAAAATAAGTATGAGAAGTATTTGCTTAGCACCACTCCATATATATATATATATATGGGAGAGCTCGTCTACCTAGCGATAGCAATCAGATGCAAAACAGCATTGGTGGATCCTCCGAGGGCCATGACAATAACCATGGCATTACGAAGTGATTTTGGAGTGATTATGTCACGTGGTTTCAAGTCCATCTTTAGCAATTCTAGCAGATATTTTCCAGCTAAACGACACTCATCCAACTTCAATGGGTCTTCAGCAGGTATCGAAGAACTGCAAGAAACAAAGCAAAAACACTCGATGAAAAAACTTGTCTACTAAGAATAAAAAATCAACTGTGATGTCTGCAAAGATATGTTTGTCATGGAGTCTTCATGATCAGACGTCTCACCTGTAAGGAAGGGACATTCCCATAGCTTCAATGGCGGAAGCCATGGTATTGGCTGTGTACATGCCACCACATGCTCCTGCTCCAGGACAGGAATTGAGGAGGACATTCTTTCTCTGTTCATCACTTATAGCTCCACTAACATACTCTCCATAACACTGGAACCGAAAAAATTATTAAACATGAGACAATGAAACTCTCTCAATCTCAAATCTCGCTATTACTAAATAGATATCAATAATATCATTTCATATAAATTGACTTTATTATGGTATTTATTTTTCAATTTAAAAATGAATTATTTATATAATATATTTAGATAAATTGTGGTATTTTATAGAATTATATATATAGGTTTTTTTATATTAATATATAAGTTAATTTGTGCATTTATCAAATAATTGTGTGTTTGTCTTGGACGGGTGTAAGAATACACATAATATTTGAGTGTATATATATTGTTAAAATTTATAAAATTCATAGATTTTCCAATCCTTATCCAAATAAATTGGGTTCTCCAAAGTCTTCTAGAAGAATATTAAGGTTTGCTTCAAATATATTAAAGAAGATAAAACATTATGATGTATATCCACATAACTTTTTGTATTCGTATCGCGGACCTAGAAAAATATATGATTAAGGGTAAAGTTAATTTTATTATAGATAAATTTAATTTATAAAAGTATTTAACAAGTTTTGTTCAAAATTTTTATAAAATTTATAAAGAAATTTAAAATTTTTAATTTGATAAATAGGGCGGGCATATGATATGACCCGTATATAGTTATTTACATGTAGATCCGCTCATGATCCATATTATTAATATATATATATTTCATACGAATATATGTGATTGCATAATTATAACTTATTTAATTATTCCTAGATTTTTATTTAGAAAAAAAGAGAGAGAAATGAACAGATATTGCTATAGTTATTAGAGACATGTATGCAAGCCTTTATGGTGTGGATTTTTTAAATAAAAATGATCAAAACATAAGATATATTAATTTTATAGATATAGAATATTGTGCAAGAAGACTAGTAGTGATCTCTAACCCCCAACAAAAAAAAAAAAGACGTAGTGATCGTGGGTTTAGTAACGTGGCGGTCGAAATAAGCGTACACACGTTGATAGCATGCATGGGGAACTTGACGACGTACGTACGACGTTAGCGCAAAAGGATGAAACCAAAGAAGGAGAATTGAAGATTTTGTCGTAATCTCGACAACATTACAAAAAAAAAAAAAAGATGGCTTCCGCATTAAAATGGATCTTACAGAATTTAATATTCACGTGGGAGCCCATAGATCGATCACACCCCATATCGGCTTTCTTTTTTTACTAATTATAGTATATATATATATATATATATCTTCAAAACTATATAGTTTTCTGTCTTAGATTTAGATAAGTGTTCGAAAATCTAAAATAAAAAGTTTGGATTCGGGCACTTTTGGATGTCCGAATCTTTTTTTTTTTTTTGGAATATCATTAACGTGCGAATATAAAATCAAATTCAAATTATACAAACCGAGATATTAAAGTTCATATTCAAATAACCAGAGTATATTGAGCCCGAATCACCCTATAGTCAACACTGTTTGATATATATATATATAGATTATTTTGATATGTATATAAAAACCATTAGATGACGAGGATTTTCTAAGGTTTATTGATTATTTTGGAACATTTACACTCACTCCTAGGTAATTTTCACAATACAGATTGAATTCTTATTTTTCAACTCGTAATTTTCCGAAAATATTGTATAAATATATACGAGCCGTCCGTATACGGCCAAGTTCAGACAAAATACGTATGTATGTATATATAATATACCGCTTGCTGTGGCGGGATGGTATATATATAAGCCGTCCGTATACGGCCAAGTTCAGACAAAATACCCCACGTGGTTTATTTTTGGTCTTACAGAAACCATGAACTCCTCGTGTAGATGATATCACCATCATCGGGAACTCACATTTCAAACGATATTAAAATCATCGTTCATAATCTCTTTTTATTTAAGGTTACCAAGGATTAAAAAATCTTGGATTCTCGTTTTACGAGATAAATTTCAATTTTACACTTTCACATTGAACACTATATAACGCAATTTCTAAAGAGCACAATATGTATATTGATTGAAGATATTTTTTATTTTTTTTGTGTGAAAATTCTAAACGAATATATGTTTATATGATAAACATTTTATGTTTGCAAAAATGCCTTTTGTCGTCATGTTTCACATGATTTTTATCCCATAAGTTTGGAAGCTCAAATCTAAGAACCACAAAATCAAATAAATTCGAGTATCCCAATTCTTGTAAAGATAATAAAATAATCACAATTGTTCATTGCAACTAAAAATAATAATTATCACAAGAATATAATACTGATCGACTATATATAACAGGGATAATACAGTAATTGTATAATGCACGTGTTCAAATCTTTTTTATGGAATTCGTGTTTAGAATTTAAATGCAATGTTAATATATATAATTAAAATTCCTTAGTAGAAAAAAAAATTATGATGAAATGTTTAAGAAAAAGAAATCAAAATCAAATACGTCATATCTCTGAGAAATTAATTTGCATTAAACATAATCTACACCTAATAAAGACAATTAATGTCGTTAATAAGAAAATTAGAAGATAATTACTTAACGGACCTAACCGTCATCCAAGAGTCATTACTTATTGGTCACGTTATTCATCCAACAAGTTCACGTTAATATTATATCCACATAATATATACTTATATAACATAATACACAAATTAATATTTGCAATATATATATGGATGGTTGGACACTCTAATCGGTGATTATTAACCATTCATATAATTGATATATGTTTAAGTCTCAGATGATATTATCCCCTTTTACTTATTTGGAATAATCCCGAGTTATTGTACATAAATTACTTGTAATAAAATTTTAGTATGCGTACGACAATATGAAAATTAATGTAAATTAGATACTGGATAATGGGATATGGTTTTAAAAAGATCCATTAGTCACTGACACAAAACAAACATAATTTTAATATACGCGTCATCTAACAATTTTATTTAAATTTTTGTAAAATTTATCAAAGAAAATTAATATTATATTAATTAGACGTGACCCCATCTGTATTAAAATTTACAATGGGTCCGCCCACAAGCTTTTTTGCGATAATAAGTTAATTTAGTGGACATGATATATATATATATATATATTATATCTTAACATAAATGGAGGTGGAGATTCTATTTTGCCACGTGTAAAGTAACAATCGCTAGATTTTGTTTATATATATATATATTCATGTGTCGACGAAATATATTCCCCTTATCAAATGTAGCAACCTTTCCAAGATTTTGCAACACCTATCTTTGTTTTTTCCTCCTCCGCCATGCAACAATCCCTCCGCCTCTCCTCCTCCGCCGTTCCGCCTCCGGAGACGGCTACTTCGAAACCGGAAATCTTCTGTCGTATCCAACTAAACCCTAAAACCATACATGCAAAACCTCCATCACCACCCACATGCAAGATTGTCATCAACCCTTTCAAAACAATAACCATCCCCAAAACCCCACCGCCGGCGACTCCTCCGCCGCCCTCTCCGCCGTCCGTACGGCCCATGCAACCGGAATTATGGAAGTACCCTTCTCGGTTAAACCCTCTCCAGAAACTTGCGGCTTCGGCGCTCGACAAGATCGAGGCCTCACTTGTTGTACCCATGGAGCAGAACCACCCTTTGCCTAAACCGACCGACCCCACGGTTCAGCTGTCGGGTAACTTCGCTCCGGTTAAGGAGTGTCCGGTTCAGACCGGTTTGGAAGTCGTGGGTGAGATTCCTTCTTGCCTACGCGGAGTCTACCTCCGTAACGGCGCTAACCCCATGTTCAAGCCGTTAGCCGGTCACCATCTCTTCGACGGCGATGGAATGATTCACGCCGTTAGTATCGGTTCGGAAAACCGGGTGAGCTACAGCTGCCGGTACACGCGGACAAACCGGCTGGGTCAGGAAGCAGAATTGGGCAGATCGGTTTTCCCTAAACCGATAGGCGAGCTACACGGCCATTCGGGCTTGGCTCGGCTCGCTCTGTTCATGGCCAGAGCCGAGATCGGCCTCGTGGACGCGACACGTGGCATGGGCGTAGCCAACGCAGGAGTCGTCTGCTTCAACGGTAGAGTCTTAGCCATGTCGGAAGACGATCTCCCCTACCACGTGAAGATCAACGGTCAGGGAGATCTCGAGACTGTTGGACGGTTCAGATTCGATGATCAGATCAATTGTCCCGTGATAGCACACCCAAAGGTGGACCCGACCACAGGGGATCTCCACACGCTGAGCTACAACGTTGTGAAGAAACCTTACCTCAAGTACTTCAAATTCGACAGGTGCGGGAAAAAGACACGTGACGTGGACATCACTCTCCGACAACCCACGATGATCCACGATTTCGCGATCACCCAGAATTTTGTCGTGATCCCAGATCATCAACTCGTCTTCAAATTGTCCGAGATGATCCGTGGAGGATCTCCGGTTATGTACGACCGAGAAAAAACCTCGAGATTTGGTGTTTTGTCGAAGGATGATTTAACCGGGTCCGGTATAGAATGGATCCCAGTGCCCGATTGCTTCTGTTTCCATCTCTGGAACGCGTGGGAAGAGATTGCCGGAGATGGGGAAGACCCGGTTATCGTCGCGATCGGTTCGTGCATGAACCCACCGGACTCGGTTTTCAACGAACCGGACGACCCGACTCGTATCGAACTATCCGAGATCCGGTTAAATCTCCGTACCAAGGAATCGACCCGGCGAGTCATCGTACCGGGGATGAATCTGGAGGCCGGTCAGATAAACCGGGATTTACTGGGCCGGAAGACTCGGTTCGTTTACTTGGCAATAGCCGACCCATGGCCCAAATGCAGCGGTATCGCTAAAGTTGATCTCGAAAACGGCGCCGTTTCGGAGTTCAGGTACGGGACGCAGCGTTTCGGCGGAGAGCCGTTCTTCGTTCCGGCGAAGAACGGCGACGAAGAAGGAGAAGAAGACGACGGATTTCTGATCGGGTTTGTGAGAGACGAAGAGAGAGAAGAGTCGGAGTTCGTAGTGGTTGACGCGGCGACGATGGAGCAGGTCGCAGTGGTGCGGTTGCCGGAGAGGGTTCCGTACGGTTTCCACGGCACGTTCGTGAGCGAAGAAGAGATGAAGGGGCAAGTCTGAGAATTCGATGCTTATTTAGGGGTATTTTAGTAAATCAGGCTTTCCTCGACTGCAACCCCTCCCTTTTTGTGGATATTTTGTTTTTTTTTTGTGTGTATTTCGGGAGGCGGTGTCTTATCTTCATTAATTATCTTTAGCAATAGATATTATATATATATATATAATATGCAAATTATGTTCTGTGTTTGTATGTTTTTTTCTTTTTTTGTAAATGTCTGGTTGTATGGTTAATTTAAACTTTGATAAATATCAGATTAATTATAAGATAATGTTCGATTAAGATAATTATTAATTTGAAATATGTAACTTATAGTTCAAGAAAACCTAAATATATCAAGAATATGGGGCTCTTGGATGACAAATGGATTGAGATATTAAAATTAAGTATAATACCCATTTCAATATTTTTTTTCCTAATTCATTGGGTGGCTTTTTTTTCTTCTAAACGTGGTCAACTATTGGTCATGATTGTACAAAAAACTTGGAATTATTGGTGAGGAGAAACTCCAAATCATTCCCAATTGGGGCAATAATTGTAATTTCCATTACCATCAAGGAGGTGTGGTGGTCCATTTTCGTCTAAAATAGACATATTACTATTTATGTAGTATTGGCACAATATGTATACATGGCGATATCCTTATTAGAGTGACTACTTCCATTTTTAATATATGACGATCCATTATACATAATATGTTATCCAATACCACTCTTATTCATTATTCTTTTATCTCGGATTCAAATCCAAATATAAAAAGTGTCATTCACCCGAATTTTCCTGTCTTTTGAAAGATATTAGTTGGATTTTCCGAATTTGATAAAAAAAATTTGAGATTGAATATTTTTTTCCGTAAAGGTTAACCCAAAATAGTAGGGGTGAGCGTTTCGGGAAACAGTTCGGGTTCGGGACGGAATAGAGCGGTTCGGTTCTTTCGGTTTTACAAAAATAGATACCAATCGGGTTTTTTATT
>NW_010964923.1:1250844-1295185 GCF_000463585.1 Tarenaya hassleriana
GCGGTTCGGTTCTTTCTGTTTTACAAAAATAGGTACCAATCGGGTTTTTTATTATATTCGGTTCGGTTCGATTTCGGTATCGATTCGGTTAGGTTCGGTTCCGGGTTTTATTAAAAAATGTTAGATTTTCTTTAAAAATATTCGGTTTTTCGGGATTTTTAAAATTCATTTGGTTCGGTTCGGTTCCGGAAAAAATCGGTTCTTTAAAAATGGTACTGTTCGGAAAATAACAACGGTTTCGGGTTAGAAAAAATACCGTTTTAAAGGTTTGGTCTGATCCGGTTCCGAAGAACCGAACCAAAACGTCCGCTCAAATTCGGGAGGGATAACATTTTATTCTTCCACTTTTCCGTTTTGCCACCCATTCATTTGGTTCGGTTCGGTTCCGGAAAAAATCGGTTCTTTAAAAATGGTACTGTTCGGAAAATAACAACGGTTTCGGGTTAGAAAAAATACCGTTTTAAAGGTTTGGTCTGATCCGGTTCCGAAGAACCGAACCAAAACGTCCGCTCAAATTCGGGAGGGATAACATTTTATTCTTCCACTTTTCCGTTTTGCCACCCATATTTGGATTTAGAGATTAGATCTTGAATATATATATATATTCAAGAGGCCAATAAAACAAAAAGTAGACAAATTTCTTGGTGGTTGAAGTGGGTATGAGTGAATTGACATTATAAATTTTACCTTCTCGAGGAAAAAGCCAAATGCTTGCTCTCGAGGGAAATATAACAAACACATGCACATTAATTTGGTGCCATGTGCAATTTTTTGTTTTTATATAACTTGAGGAACCCTAGCTTTCACTTTGATATATATTTAGTGGAAAATTAGCTGATAATATTAATAAGGGAAAATGACATAAACCCACACAAATTAAGTCAAATATGTAAGATTAGTACATCAATTTTTAATTTGACAATTTTCCACGCTTGAATTCAAATTATCCCAATTTATCACACAAAATGATAAATTATTTTCTCCTTTGCGGGGGAATTTGGAAATTATTTTCTCATTTTGTGTGATAAATTGGTATAATTTGAGTTCAAGTGCGGAAAATTATCAAATTAAAAATTCATATACTAATCTTACACATTTGACTTAATTTGTGTGGATTTATATCATTTTTCCTATTAATAATGATTCATAATATTGGAAATTACCGAGACTTCCAAAATATCTCTTTACTGATTAATATGTGAAATTCCAAAAAAAAACTAGATTATAAGTCGAAAATCGAATATTCGATATATAATCATTTCATGCATAAAAAAGGATCCGACGTTATAACAACCGAAATTCTAGAAAATATTTGATGTACTCCACACGATAATTTGAACAACATCATAGTATTCCATTTTGTTTTTGGTCGCGACATCATTACACAAAATGCTATGATGCAACACTTATTTCCATTACAAGAAATAATAATAATAATAATAATAATAATAATAATAATGGTGCATTAAAAATATTGGTCTACCATAAATATAAATTGGACAACGAATTAAATCATGAGTTTTTTTTTCCAAAAAAGAAACACAGTACGCGAATGGAAGTTACTATACCGCCGCCACGGCTCGGACGTCCGTACACCTGTCTCCTTGATTTTTGGTGGATCGAAATAAATATTTTTTTTTTCATAAATAGCTATATATATATATATATAATTTCAATACAAAGTGATAAAAAGTGATTAAAAGTGCTCTATCTTCAAAGGCTTATTGGATATAGGAGCGTGTCTCTTCCTCCTTAAGTCAACTCTTTTCCGATTATATTTTTTTTTTACTATAAATTTGTTTTTTTTGTTAAAGTTTTATAAATTTAGTTCCATCTAATTACCTTTTTTTTTGTTGATTTAATGATTAAAAAAAAGTTATGATAATGATATGCTAATTGCGAGCTCTTTATGTCTCTTATTTCATGCCACGCTCTCACTACGTCAACCCCAATAAAAATTGTCCGATTTGAATTACGATAATTTTAGTTACAAACTATTTATATGTATATATAAGAAATATGAGTTTGTGTTAATAGAATAAATTTAGATATATATGTATAACATATTTTTTTAAGTTTATTTAAAAAGATAAATTCAGGCGTGAGATTGAATCGAATTATGTATCATATAATATATTTAATATTTGTCATATTATTGGATTCAATTCTACAAGGAACAAGGATAATTCCTCATGGACACAAAATATTAAGTTTATATTATTTATAAGACTAGTAATAATAATAATAATAACAACAACAACAATAATAATAATAATAAATAATAATAATAATTGAAGCTCAAAGTGCTGAAAACGTTGTGGTTACACAATGTCGGCCAATTAGAGAGCTAACAAATTGACTTGCTAAGTATGTTTCTCAATGGCCAACCACAGTGTCACATTCCATGAATGTCAACCCAATTCCTTTTTTTTAATTTTTTTATTAATCGTGTCATCTTTTCTTTTTAATTTTTGACAATAAGAAATAAAACCTTTTTAATTAGTCTAGTATATATGAATATAATATAATATTATTTATTTATTTAGTGCATTCAGACTTTTATTCTTCTTGTCAATCACGGCGTGAGAAAACATATATTTTTTTAAATATCCCAATAAAAAAAATGGAAAATTGAGGGAAAAAGGTTTGATATCAAATCCGGTCTTAAAAAGGATCACAAATGGGAATTTAGATATTTTGAGCCGTGTAATTGTTATAAAAATATGTTTGTCCAAAAATACTACCTATGAGAGCAAAAAAAAAAAAATATTTCTATTCCATAGTCACACTTCTAAATTTTATTACTCTTTTTAAATAATATAATATTCTTATCAACGGCCGAATTTCAACTAATTGAATTAACATTATTAGATATATCCCAATACGAGAGTGTGTATGCATGCATGTATGTATGCATGTATGTATGTATGTATGTATGTATGTATGTATGTATGTATGTATGTATGTATGTATGTATGTATGTATGTATGTATGTATGTATGTATGTATGTATGTATGTATGTATGTATGTATGTATGTATGTATGTATGTATGTATGTATGTATGTATGTATGTATGTATGTATGTATGTATGTATGTATGTATGTATGTATGTATGTATGTATGTATGTATGTATGTATGTATGTATGTATGTATGTATGTATGTATGTATGTATGTATGTATGTATGTATGTATGTATGTATGTATGTATGTATGTATGTATGTATGTATGTATGTATGTATGTATGTATGTATGTATGTATGTATGTATGTATGTATGTATGTATGTATGTATGTATGTATGTATGTATGTATGTATGTATGTATGTACGTACAAAGAAAAACAATCAATGTTTTGTATCTGTCACTCTTTATATATGGAATGTATATATGAAAATCTCCAAAAACAATGAAGAGATCCAAATAAGCGTCAAGGAATCATATGGATGAAGCCTAAGCTTCCCACTTGACTGCTCTCTCTTCCTTCCCTCCGGCTTCTGCTTCTGCTTACCTTCCACAATTTCCAACACATTAACCTCGTACCTATACATGTGTATGTGCGTATATATGTGTGTGTGTGTATGTGGCAAATGTACCATGGAAGATGCAGAGGAAATGCAGAGATTGGGCTGACGAGCAACATAAATCCGATCACCAAAGCTTTCATCTTTATAGCTATCTTGATTCCTGTGCCATGTCCACAGGGCATGCGTCGAATTCACGACCTGTATCAATCATAATCTCTGCGATTTTCATCACATGGACTCGAACCCGCGACCTCTAATGACACATTCTCCGAAAGAAACCCGTTGAGCCGCCTTCCCAGGGTTGAAAGGAAAGGACTTTCAAGTGTATGACGATGATGATGATAAACAAACCCTGATATCATATGATATGGATGGAGGGTTTTTCTCATTTCCATTCAAGATTTCGTTTTCACAAGTTGTATCCTTACCTCTAGGATTCCATGGCCGAAGCTGCTCTCTCTGAAAGCACTCCAGTCTGGCTGTGTGTCCCAGCAAAACCTGCCCTTTGCAGGACCGGAAGAGAAAATCAAAGGGCACGATCCTCCAATCTCAGGGACGTTGTCTGTCGGGGAAGGACACTTCCCAGCATCGTCTGCATGGTCTACATCCACTTTCTCGATGTTCCCACCGTCTCCAATGGTTATGTAAACTGGTCCACATGGGTTGAGTGTGTAGTTGTATACACGGTTCATCCTTTCGTAAGCGTGCACCTGCAGTGACAAATGCAATGCAGTCATACAGGGAAAGCGAAAAAGACAGAACGAGAAAATGCCCTTTGATCTCTGAATCAGAAGAATTCAAGCTTCAGTACTGCAAAATGCCCGAGTTCTTAACAAAAGGCCTAGGGACTGACTTCGGTAACCATTATTTGTCATTGTGCACAAAACAAGAATCTGTGGAGAATGGTTAAGATAATGGAAAGAAGTGAAGGAAAAATCCCGTCTTGTTCGAGAAAGGCGTGAACTTACATGTCCAGAAAACACGATATCCACACGGTATTGGTAGAGCAGCTCTTCCATTTCCTGTCTCATGCATTCGAACTCCTGATAGTGTGAGGAGTAGCTGTTATACCACGGCGGATGCATTGCTGCAACGAGCCAGGGTGTCACCGTGCGATCAACTCTAGCCAAATCTTCCTTTAGCCACTCATACTGAGCACCTGAAATCAAACACATACATACGTTTCAGAAAAACCTCGGAAGAATTTATAATGTCTATATGGATCATAGTATTGAGTAGAAGTATCGGCTTATTTCTATTAGGGTTGGAAAAATTTTACCAGTGCGGTTGAAATCAACGTATGCACCCAACATGACGAAGTGCACTCCTCCAGCGTCGAAGGAGTAGTAGAAATTGGTGTTGGAGCCACTCTCACTTGATGGAACAGCAAATCTTGTAGAGTATGACTTGAACATGATCCCGGAAGCTTGAGGCTCAATTTCATGGTTGCCTTCAATGGCCATTGTTGGCACCCTCGAGGTCAGTGGCTCCATGAACCTACACACACAGATTATACGTTTTATGGAATAGAAACTGAACCGATTCATGGATGATAAGTATACCTTCCCCAAGCATCCCAACGAGGTTGATATGTCTCCCTGACAGGTGCATTGGGGAACGAACACGAGAAGCAAGGAACTCCTTTCCCACCGACTGTGCGGTACTGATTTGCATACGATAAATCTCCGACAATTACCACTAAAGAAGGGTCATTCTTCATCAAATGGTCGATAGTGGTTGTCGTGTTTCCGGTCAGACCTAAGTCCCCGACAAAAGCTATTCGACGAGGGTATGATTCTCTGCTCGGGAGTGGCAAAGTCTCGAACGAGATCTCATCGCTCATTGCAGGAAGAGAGCTGTCTCCACACCTGTAATAGTACTTAGTTCCTGGCTCAAGATCTGCAAGATTGAAGATAGTTCAAGTCAAGTTGGTACAGCAACCACGTTCTCGAAACATATAGAGAGGAAACCCGTTACTCCAAATTCAGATCGAAAAGATCGAAATTCCGTCTTTACCGTCTATCAGGACATGGTGTATGATGCCGGAGGTGTAGTTAAGGAGGTCCAAGGGATACAACTGACTGTAAACAGTGGCATTGCCTCTCCTTCTATGCACATATTTCCCTTTCTCCTTCCCATACCAGACCTCGCTAGCAACCGAGGAAGGATTTAGCGGTTTTACATCTTTTCCAATCTGAGCATCCCCTGAAGAAGAAACCGAACAGAACGGATCCAAGAAAACTTAGCTCGAATCGGAACAAGTGAACTCCAAGGAAGGAATTCAACACAAAATTCACATCCCCAGATAGAAACATAAGCAACTTTCTTGATCTAGCTATCTGCATTGACAAAGCTTGAACTCCCTCAAGGTTCAGTGCGTTAGTCTACATGTGAAATTTCCACTCGATCATCTCTTTATTACAAACGAACAAACGGTTTTGGATCGTAGACACTGTACGCTAATACTCAGGCAAGTATGAAGGATCAGACATAACATAAGCCACATGAAACATCTTATAGATTTGACACAGTAAAACCCAGAATAACCGAATAAGCGAAATCCAAAATCTCCAGCAACTTTCGAGGTCTAGAGAAGAATCGATGGAGGAGTCGAACTAAGGATTTTACCAGTAACCCAAGAAACCCACATTGAGGTCGGAGATGAAAGAGCGAGAGATATCTGTTCTGGGAAATCCGAGCTGGTATTTCTCTTCCTCAACCTCGGATGATCCATGGGCAAGTCATCGCTTCCCCGCCTCAGAGACGGGTCGAACCGCCGCGTCACGGGCTCGAACGGGCCGTCCGAGGTTGTCGGAATCACATCGCCGGCGACACAAAACACCGGAATTGAAGTCACTAAAATCATCAAAAACAGAGTGGGCATGACGAATGACGGTCGTGATTCCACGATAATCGAAATGGGTCGTCTCGTTTCCCCTCGGGAATGAACAAAGTTTCGTACTTTGGATAATTGCGAGCAGAGGGGAGAAGAGATCATAACAATGGCAAAAAGTAAAAAAAAAAAAACCTTTTTCTCTCTCATTTGGACGATGGAATATGCCGCTTAATTCTCTGGCTCGATATTACGTGTCGCCATATTAGTGGTGCTAATCAAACCTTAATATCAATAATTATGATAAAGAAAATTGAATTGAAGGGAAATCTTGATTTTGAAGAGTGCCGTACAAAAGATATGAGTTGTATAATATTTACGCTAAATATCATAAAATACATTGAAAAGATTTGATAGGAAACGTATTGCTAGTTGCTAATGTATATACGGTATATATACACGCACACAAGGAACAGTCTCAAAGACTCTCTCTTTATTTTTTACGCTTTTTCTTGGATAAAATAAAATTTAAATAAGCCATGGGAACCAATTCTCCCCTTATGTTACGGGAGAGATTCCTAAGTAAAAACATATACACATATATATATATATATATATATATATATGTGTTTTATGACTAGTCAAAGGCTGTCATGGCCCTTGAAATTACACCTCATTTTGACTCTACCATAATTATTCCTTGAAATTATATTTTTATTTACAACACACATATATATATATATATACATATATTATGAGACAAAGATTTATATTATTAAACATTAACATTAGCATATTTGTCCCAACCATATTACTTTTATGTACTACTGAATTTAATTCTCCAACGAATTATAGAAGTGAAATGATGATTTCTACAATCTATGAATTAAAAATCTACTATTTTTGTAATGCTGAAGTGACATAATATCTTAATTATAGTTATACATATATAATGTTTTCGTAAAAACTTTAACATTAAACCTCGAAAATGTATTTAAAATGTTTGGAAATAATCATTAGATGGACCGTTCGGCCCATTTCTTTTGCGTATGTGCCAAGTTATTTGCTCACGATTTGGCTTTGACATGCTCGATGTTTTAATGGTCATCTCCTACATTTACATTTTAGCCTAAAATATATCTTATATATATATATATATATATATATATATATATATATATATATTTGTCGGCGTAGTTATTTTGATATGTAAATCTCGAAATGAGTGTGCATATATTACATGGCATGGACCGACAAAATCTATATTAAATATTAAAAAAAAACATGTAGAAAACATTAATTGCCCGTTACTACACACACGTAAGTGATATAAATTTCATCATTCCAATGGTTAGGAATTTTTTTAATTAAAGCCCATACAATGGCAGTCCGTTGAGTTTTTTGGGTTCTTAATAATATGGTGACATAGATTTCAGACGGATTATCAATTCTTTTAAAATATGTCCAACTTCTAATTATCCCATTAGCCTACAAAATATATTGATTTATATTCTAAAAATCTTTCTTTTAGAATAAATCCCATATTTTCGCGCTCTCGAATTTATTTATTTTATCCCTGAAAATACGTTCAAACGTTCTGTATCTAAAGTATTCCATGATTCATCTAAACACGCTATATATATATATGTATATATACATATATATATTTCCAAATAAGATGATAAAAAATCTAACATTTTTTAAATAGTATTAGGTGATATATTATCAAACTATTCATTGCATAAGCTATTGCAAATATTCAAGAATCTTATAACAAAAATACATTGATATCTAAATTAAATAATAGATTTACAATGCACACATTCACATTCATGTATGTATATATATATATGTACGTATGCATGTATATATGTATGCATGCATGCCAATGTTATGAACCAAAGCCCAAAGGCATGCATGCAACTCCATCATCGTTGGTTGTAAGTACGTTAGACAATCATTTTACCTTGCAAACTAAAAAATGTCAAGACCTAATCATAACCAAAACATATAAATGACAAATTTACGATCCAAAATATCAAAAATTGTTGTATAAGTTATAAGAATAGAAATACCACATTTTGACAAAAAAAAATAATCAAAAATTACATGTGTGTGTATATATGTGGATATATATATATATACATACATACATACGAAGGGGTAAAACGGTAAATGCAGTAAACTGTTGTGAGCGTGAGGGAATGAACATGATTGGTTCCACTTGGGTGTAATGTCGCATGAGGGGAACATAGACCATGCTCCCGTAAAGGTTAACTAAAGGGTGAAATATATTATTTCGATACAATTTTTTAATTTTCATTTTTTTAAAAGTCAGTAAATTTGGTGCTTTTTTTCACTAGTAAATATTTTTTTAAGCTTTATAATCCGTCAATCTTATCGAGTTTTGCGTTAAATCGAAGGGGCAGGTTTGTCCCATATTTTCATAATCCTTAGAAATTTTCGTTCGAAACCGATATGTATTACTAATTAATTATCCATACGTAATTAAAACTCTAGTTTCACTTATTTTATTAAAAAAATTACATTTACATCCCATAATATTAAATGGGTTTCTTAAAAATGTTTGTTTATGCTTGACGGATAAAAAAAAAAGTCGGCTTCGATATATGTTGAATGACTTTTTTTCCTTGTAAAATCATTCCTATATTAACAAGTCCCTTACGCATTTTTCATTTATTTGTGTCTTGGATTTCGATTAAAAGAAACGAATTGTTCAATAATATTATTAAAATTGAGATAAAGAAAAGCACAACAATATTGAACAATGAACCGATATTTGTCCACTATTATTAACTATTAAGTAAATATATGAACACGTTAATTTATAATAGACTCGATCTGTAAAGGGTTATAAAACATAAATGAATTCTTAATATAGATATTAAGACATTATTATAAAGATTTAATCTTAAAAAAACAAAATTATAATGTTGTGGTGTATATCCTTAACAAATTAGATTCTAATTATTACGAGTCACATATATGTAACCAAATTGAATTTCTCTGAGTTTGGTTTGTATGGATTTTTGCATGTGTTAGTTTGGCTAATTTGAAAACGCATGCCTAACTTTATTTTATGTTATTCTTTTAATTTTTTAGCCTAACACTTTTATTTTAGCCGAGAAATAACAAAAGCGTAATAGAACCCTAATAAAAAAAATTGCCCAACGTCCAAATTCAAACCTATTAAAAACAGGACAACGGAACCATATGCATATATCCAATTTTAATCTTTTTGTTCTATAGATTTTTTTTTCATTAAAACATCATAATGTATAAATGGCCTTCTATTTTACCTTATATCATTCCTTACAAGAAAAATATATTGATTTATTGCAAAAAATGCGAGTAATGTACTGTGATTTTTTTTTAATCGTATGTTTTACTATAATATCTATCCATTCTAGGGTTTTGTCTTCTTTTTTTTTTTTTGTGAATCATATTGATTTATCTTATTTTCGACTCAATACAAATTAGAAGATAATCAAGTTGCAATTAAATTACATCATTTCTCTCCATCAGCTACTTAAATATGAAAACTGAGATAGTTTAGAGTTTTGTCTTTGTAAATCGTATTTTTTAGTGATTCTTTACACGATTAGTGAATAATATATACTCGTTATAATTATGATGTAATAAGAAACTTAGTTTATTATTATAACTCAATATACCATGAATGTGTTATATTCAAATAAATTATATCATATTCATATTTGATTAATGATCAGACCTATATATATAGTTATGATCCATTACTTTCAATAATTTCTTTTTTTTATATATATACTCCCGCTTCTCTCTAATTTGGAATAACACGACATACATTTTTTTTTCTTCTAGTTTTCTGGTTATAAAGTATCATAATCTAATAAAAAAGAGAAGTTATAAAACCATAAATAATTAATCATTTCTCATATTGGAATACTTGAACTCTACGTTAATTTTGTTTTTTTTACCATAAGTAATAGTAGCAGATTCATTAAGCGAACTCTTAATCACGTGAAAGCTTTTGGCTTCCATATTATATAGATATTTTATAATCAAATGATTACAAAAGAAGTAGTAAAGGCCAAAATTGAATAAATTCGGATAAGCATTTTAATAATTTGCACCGTTTTTTTAGGTCCTAATTTCATGTCTTAGCCTTTATGTTTACTCTATCCCAAAGTTCATGCTGATTGATTATATACTATAATGTCTAATTGATAGAATCCGTGCCACCAAAAATTTCATGCAATTAAATACATATGATTATCATTATGTATTTTGCTTTACACACTAACATTAATTTAGTAATACATTTCACATGTACATATTCGTACACATTGATTTGCTTATATACATTTGTGTATATACAGCATACATGAAAACATTGCGTGCACATGAAAATTAAATGATTTAAAAGATATGCATATTCGTATATACGTATGGTACGGGTTGTGAATCTTTTATATATGAATTTCAAAATTGTTTGTGTAAGCATGTGGACCGCTGACGTGGCGGTCAATGTAGAACCGTGATTGGCGCCAGAGAAAATTCGGCCATGAAAGAAGAAAAACCCGAGAAAAATAATTTTTTTTCACGGAAAATGTAATCAACACGAAACATGTAGAAATTAAATTAGCATATAATAAAGTTTTTATGTATTGGCATTTGGCTCCTCGTGAATCAGAATTTGATCATTTTTGCATTAAACCCGGCATAAAACCAGTGACCATTCATCTTCCCGTACGGAACCTCCCTAACTCTTACGACCTTTTTGCTGACGTGGCTTTTTCCCTGTCTTGGATTCGTTAGTCCATGCTTTTGCTTCTTTTTTCTTGGGTTTTTTTCCTTTGTTTTATTCTCTGAAATTTTGCTGACGTGGCTTTTTGGACGTACTTCCATTATAAAAATGGCCCGATTATTCAGAGAGGGCGTAGTAAAAATTAACCATCGTAAATAAATATATTTTTTTTGGGGGGGGGGGGGTTAGGGATTTTACACGGGGGTTTTTTTTTTTAAAATTTTTTTTTTCCAAAATCATTTGGCTCCTCGTGAATCAGAATTTGATCATTTTTGCATTAAACCCGGCATAAAACCAGTGACCATTCATCTTCCCGTACGGAACCTCCCTAACTCTTACGACCTTTTTGCTGACGTGGCTTTTTCCCTGTCTTGGATTCGTTAGTCCATGCTTTTGCTTCTTTTTTCTTGGGTTTTTTTCCTTTGTTTTATTCTCTGAAATTTTGCTGACGTGGCTTTTTGGACGTACTTCCATTATAAAAATGGCCCGATTATTCAGAGAGGGCGTAGTAAAAATTAACCATCGTAAATAAATATATTTTTTTTGGGGGGGGGGGGTTTAGTGATTTTACACGGTGGATTTTTTTTTTAAAATTTTATTTTTCCAAAATCTATATGGAGGGTGTACACGAGAGATGGGGCGGTTACCGGCAGTTATGAGTGTTTGATTACAGTTACGGCGTTAGAGTTAGGATTAAAAAAAAGGGTCCGTGAAAAAGTGTGAAACCTAACCAGAGTTAATGTCCGTTACGTAACGGCGTTTGTTAACGGCGACGTCTGCCTCCGTTTCGCGTATAAATAACGGAAGACGGTTTCCTTGGAGCTTGTGCACTACTCTGTCACTCGTCTCTGCTTCTTCTTCTAGCTTTCTCTCTCACGTTCAAGCTCTTTTTTTTCCTCCCTTTGTTTGGACGGAGAGAAAGTGAGAGGAAATTTCACGAGAAAGGAGGGAGAAAGACAGAGAAAACGAAGCTGCAATGGCGTTGTCTTCGTCTCGGATATGGACCGGTGTTTGCCTTGCCGTGCTCCTTGTGCTTGTCGTCTGCGCTCTGACGACGACGAATCTCTGGAACAACGAAATCTATGGCTCCAGGTCTTTCTCTCTCTCTCTCTCCCCCTCGAGTCTCCATTTGAGCTGCATTTTCAAATTTTTTGGAGGATTTCGAGGATCTCCATTTCTCAATACAACTCCAAAATTTTCCCGCTAGACGAAGAACCTTTTCGTTTTTCTGCAATATTTTTTCCCCCTTCGACTGTAAATTTTCCCAGCATGTTCCGAAACAGAAAATTTGTCCTGCATTATCTGGTTTTCGTAATCGTAATGCACTACTCTACTATGCGAAATTCGTTTTACACCGAATAGTCGAAATTCAACCTCCGGATTCCAGTGTTAGCCGACATTTTTGGGTTCGTTATTTTCCCAGGAAGCTGAAAACAGAGGAGTTGCAGAACTCGAACAGCTCAACAATGGCGGACAGGTAACATAGCTGGATTTACGGTATTAGTAATAGTATTCCCACTGAAACTTTTGAAATTTTTATCCAAAATTAAACGGCCAACGATTTCAGCCGTTGAGATCTGAATCCTCGGATCCGAATCGTTTATTCGGTTAACGATTCCTTCAATGGATTCCTCAGAGCTTCTCTCTCTCTCTCTCTCTCTGGATATGGCCGCTCACACATGCTCTCTTTCTTTTAGTTGACTACTTTACCCCTATTATTAATTCTAAATTCCACGTCAGTAATAAAATAGTGGTAAAGTTTACACAGCTGAGAACAAGGGTAAATTAGTCATTTAAATTGTTCATTTTTCCCTTTAACGACCCTCTGATTTGGATCTTAGCGCGTACACAACCCTCTCCCAGCACGTTGCAGTGTTCTACTTTCGCGTGTAGAGGAATTGCTGTACTTGCGTGCATAGGACGCCACGTGGAAAAAGCAGGCGGTTTTGGTTTTAAAAAAGTGCTTAAACAGATGCTGGTTATGCTAATTGATTTTAATGGTTTATTCTTCACTGCCGTTGTGTCATTTGTTTCGGATGTTTTTTTTTTTAATTTTGTTTAATTTTTTGTTTTTTGTTTTCGTTTTCAGGCTCGAAGGCATCGAGTTGAATGAACACGCGGTTGCTGATCCAGACAAGGTTGCCGATGAGGTCGCTGCGCTCGTTGAGATGTGCGTCCTTCTCTCTCTCTCTCTCGAAATGCATGTGCTGTGTGAACGCATTTATTCGATTTCCTAGCGATTTTACAGCGATTTAGAAACTCGGCGAATCCGCAATCTTCACTAACATTTAAATGCGACGCCCCGCACACGTGAACCTTAGAATAAATTCATCCGCAAAAAATTTCAAGTGTTTTTTTTCCTGTGAAGAAGGAAAATCGTTTCAATTTCAGAAAACTGCGAAATTCCGAGTGTCAATAATGGGGTTTTTGGTTTCCCGTTATGGGGCATGCGTCGTTAACTTCGTTACTCATTATCGTCTGGTACAGAATGGGAGCTTTTACGAGAACCATTTCCTTGTTTGTGTATTTATTTCCCTGAAAAATCGAGAAAAAAAAGTTAAAAGCTAGTGTTTTGTCGGTCACTGGATCCGCGCATTTATTTAACTTTCCTCTTCTGTCATCGCCTTCCCTTGAAACCCCTCTTATTTCGTCGTGAAGTGAAACCTGAAACACCCTCCATCCTTCTCGCCTGCAACAGTTACGAAACCCCCTTTATGCACAAGCTGCTAAAATCTGTCACTTTGCAGTTTCACCACGTTTGGTTTTGTCAGAACTCTGCTAGCACTGCCTTTTTCCTTGTCTTTTTTTTTACACAATGCTAATGCTGTCACATTGCATCCCCATCCTGGTTCAATTAATGAACCAGGGGATGAATGCATATCATCTGTTTAGTGTTTACAATGTGTTGGCAACTGCTGTCATGTTCTGGCATTTAGTTTGAGTCTCTTTCGTCTTTAACGATAATGGAAATTTTGTGGATTACACGGTAATCACTTTTGTTGTCCAAAACAAAAACAAAGTGGGTCCTTGCGCAATTATGTTTTGCCCCCCTAAACCATTGAGTAGAAACGAAACAAGAAAGCGGCAGATAGGTTAAGTCAGCTGCTAAAGATGTCGGTGAAAGGAATGGGCTTTTGAACAAAGTTGGTCATGTTTTGCTATTCTGAACTTCAATGTGCGTTGTGGTTTATCAAGGGATGAAATGAAATGTCGTTAAGCTTTCACCTTTAAAATGTTTTCAGAAGCGAACAAAACAACACTGCAAGGAGGAAGCTAGGTTACTTTTCTTGCGGAACTGGTAACCCGATTGATGACTGTTGGCGCTGTGACACGAAATGGCACAAGAACCGCAAGCGTCTTGCTGACTGTGGAATTGGTTTTGGACGGAATGCCATTGGTGGTCGTGACGGGCGCTTCTATGTAGTGACCGACCCTAGCGATGATGACGTTGTCAACCCGAAGCCTGGGACTCTACGCCACGCTGTCATCCAGGAAGAGCCACTATGGATCGTGTTCAAGAGGGACATGGTGATTCAGTTGAAACAGGAGCTTATCATGAACAGTTTCAAGACTATTGATGGCCGAGGAGTCAATGTCCACATCGCTAATGGAGCCTGCATCACCATCCAGTTCATCACGAATGTGATCATCCATGGTCTGCACATTCACGACTGCAAGCCTACGGGTAACGCCATGGTCAGAAGCTCACCGACTCACTACGGGTGGAGGACGATAGCCGATGGTGACGCCATATCCATCTTCGGGTCGAGCCACATCTGGGTTGATCACAACTCTCTCTCAAACTGTGCTGACGGCCTTGTCGATGCTGTCATGGGTTCCACCGCCATTACCATTTCCAATAACCACTTCACCCACCACAATGAGGTCAGAAACCATTTGCATTACCTGCTGTTGCTCTGCTCGTTAAGAGAAGGCCGATTCTTTCGCATGACATTGTTATGATTTAGGTCATGTTGCTGGGACATAGTGACTCGTACACGAAAGACAAGCAGATGCAAGTGACCATTGCTTACAACCATTTCGGAGAGGGACTGGTCCAGAGGATGCCTAGGTAATCTTTACTATCTGATTCTTTTAGATCCGATGGGGTTTGCTCATGAAGTTTTTGGATTCATTACAGGTGCAGACACGGGTATTTCCACGTGGTGAACAACGACTACACGCACTGGGAGATGTATGCGATCGGTGGAAGCGCGGATCCAACCATCAACAGTCAGGGCAATCGATACAATGCTCCCAAGAACCCTTTCGCGAAGGAGGTTCAGATTCTTTGCTTTTGCAAACAAAACGGGTATTTCTGATATGAAAAATGAAAAGTTGAGACAATTTTGGGAATGTGGGGCAGGTGACGAAGAGGGTGGAAACAGATGAGGGGAAGTGGAAGAGCTGGAACTGGAGGTCGGAAGGAGACCTTCTACTGAACGGGGCGTTCTTCATGGCGTCGGGAACGGGAGCGTCAGGGAGTTACGCGCGTGCATCGAGCTTGGCAGCCAAGCCATCTTCCATGGTGGGCACCATCACATCAGCTGCCGGAGCTCTGGGCTGCCGCAGAGGCAGAGCCTGCTGAGTAATATCCCTCCTCTCCTCTCCTCTCCTCTCCTCTCCTTTTGCAGTCAGCTTTCTAAATCACACAGTCAGTCTCTCCCCTCGTTTTCATTCCTTTATTTCGAGTCCAAAACAAACTATCCCCTCCTCCATACGTATTGGCAAAAGTGCACAACTCTTTTTTTCGGGCTGTGGCACGCTGTCGTCTTTTTTTTTTGTGGTTTTGTTCGTTCCCCCGAATTATGGTTTTTTAGGGGGGGTGGTAAGAAACGTGGCAACCTCGGCTATGCTTCTTGTTTTTGGAAATGCAGAAGATATCAGAAAAAGTGGGTGAGGAGCAGGCGCCAGAAGCGTTGTTCAAATTGTTTCGGTATTACCACAAAAAATCCTCTTGTCGTTTTTTTTTTTAAATTCTCGTGTCTTGAGGTCTGTGTGTGTTTGTATCCAGGGAGGGTGCCTAGTTTCTTTCCAAGTGACGGACACTCTCCTTGTCTTTTATTCTGTCGAAAGTTTTTTTTCTTTTTGTTATGAGTGTGTGATTGAAGGCAACAACAGGGGAAGGGAGAACATACTTAGGACGAACACACATTTTGTCACACACAAAAAAAAAAAAAGGAATCTAAATATATCACATGATGTCTCACTCACCCCTCCTCATCTTCCTTTCGTTTTGGTGCATGGTGTTGTCATTTCCGTTTATAGTGTTTTTGCTATCTGGCTTTGTGTTTCGAGAGAGCAGCACAAGCTGCTGTTCATCATTCGGTGCCCCTTGAAAATCGATTTGCGTAAAAACTCTGCTTATTCCCATCCAAGCTTGTCTCCTTGAATGTCAAAAATCATTGTACTAGAAAAAGTTGCAAACTTTCATGTATTCAAACTAAAAGCAAAAAAAGGGACATAACCCCAAACTCAAAACAAAACAAACAACAACACGAGAGATTAGAAGTGAGAAGTGGTTGGGGGTGTTGCAATTGTGGTTAAAATTATTTAATGAGAGCCATAACCCCAAAAACTCAAAAAAAAAAAAAAATAACAAGAGGGGAAGTGAAAGGAAGTTGGGTGAAAAAGTTACCCATAGAGTCCATATTTAAGTAAATGAAAGCTTCATTTACACATCATGTCATGTGAGTCACCCACCCCCCATGAATCAAAACATGTGACGTGAAAATCTCTCTTCTTTTTCGGTTGTGACGGTGGGGGAAGGAAAGTGAACGTGATGGGTTCGCTTTACTTTGTTTACCACAAGTTAGTTAATGTTTACCCATCCCTTACTCACTCTGTGTATTCCTCAAGACACCCTACCACTATAATCAGACAAAAAAAGTGCAGAGTCCCGAGCCAAATCTCTATCACTCACAACCACCCTTTTTGTTCTGATGTGGAACAAAAACAAGCTCATACGTCTAAATGCATGAAATCCTGTTTCTAGATGTCTACCCATAACTCACCACCAGATTGCCTCTTTATAGTTTTGGTCATCAACGGTCATTACACGTGAACCAACCTTTGATCCCTAGTTTAATGCAGGAAACCACCCAATATGATCTCTACATTCACTCACCTTCCAACCCCATTTTAAGCCTTTTGTTCAGTGTGGTACCTAAACTCCCAAGTATCAAATCTCAAAGCTCTGAAGGTCCATAATTTCGTAATGAAACAGAAGCTATGAAACCAAACTTCCAAGTACCAACCCTAAGATCAATGCCCTCCTGCCCTATTTCTGAATTACCGAACCTAACATATATATATATAGTTCATCCTAGTCATTGAACTGAAGAGATTAACAGAAGCAATAGCCTTTGAATTTTGAAATAGTTTAGGGACTATCTGTTAATGTTTAAAAAAAAAACAGACAGATCATGGCCTCTTACATTGTGTCTGAAAAAACATATCCAGCCTCAGCAAAGTGAGATTTCAACGATGCTAGAGCCCTGTAACGATGTGATATCTTGTTCTTTTCTTCCTTTGGCATTTCCGCGTAACTGTGACAATGGGTGAAAGAATGTAACTCGGTTATGCCTGAACCCAAAAAATAATTGATAAAATAAAAACGGGGACGCATAGAAGGTTTCAGGGAGAGAACAGAGGCATACGTTTGGTCATATCCATCAGGTTGAAAGATTGGATCCCACCCGAAGTCAGTTGGCCCTCTTGCAGGAACTATTTTACCCTAGAGCATTGAGCACAATACCAAATCCTTAAGAACGAGAGGAAAATATGCTCCTTTTACAATTGGAAATAACCATAAGTTCAGTGTGTAACTGCACATAGAAATGTGCACAAGAAGAACTTCAAACTAGATGTGCTTGCTTACTTCAACGAAAACAAAGAGAAACACACAACAACAACAACAGATGGTCCAGATGAGCGAAATGATAGAGCAGTGACCAACGGCAACCTACCGGAGTTTTCCCCGAAAATGTAAGAGGTTCAGCACCTGGCCCAAGTGAGAAGGAGAACACACACAAAGCATAAGCTGATTTGTCTTCGTATGCCATCAGTAAGTTGTTCAGACCTGGACAATGAGCAAACATACACTGGTCGGTTTCGAGAACAGGCCGAATCAAACGAAGAATGAGGCGGAAGATGAGGGAAAATATTGACTATCACGACCTTCATGGCCAAGCTTCTGCAGAAACCACTTGCTGCAACACCCAGAAACATCAGAAATGCTAAATGTGAACTGCAGCAACAAAACTTTTAAACAGCCCCACACTGATTCCATCTAGTATTTACAACAGTGTGATCCCGAGAAAACTTAGCCTGATTCCTAATTCCTAGTCCCTGATTCTTGAGAGACAATGATAATGATAGTTGATAAAATGCAAATAAACACTGCCCCTTCCGCAAAACATCTAGGATAAGAACATGCTGTAAAAAAAAATTCAATAATCCATAATCAGAATGTACCTATCCAGTTACAATGATTTCTAAAAAGAACAAAAGAAAACAACAAGTCAGTAGAGCTTCATAGAATTGCCGCGAGGCAAGAGAGATTACACCTATACATAGAAATGAATGATTGGATATAAAAACTTACAAAGACAGCCTTGAGACGAATGAAAGGAAGAAAAGCTTACATATATGGCCCTGCAATAGCCCAAGAAAACACATAAAAACAAATCATAACGCTGTCTGAGAATCTGATTGACCTCAACTGAAACATTTATATGTTCAAGAAACTTAAGACCCATACCAGGAAGACCCTTCAGAGCATTGAAACAGAGACATGTATCCTCCACTATTACCGGTCCGTTTACCTTCACGATATCAGCAGCACACAGTTATATTTCATACATGACTTCCTCAACCATTATACACTGATACAAGCATCAATGTCTAAACATCGACAATCTACTCGATAACGAGAAGTGAATTTGCTCAATTAGAACATACTAACAAGTAAAACAAGTTAAAGCTTGCAATGGAAGATCAAGTGCAAGATTAAGAACACCTGAATAGCTGCCAAACGAGCCTTCTCTTTGGAGATCTCCTCAGGCTCACCTTGCAATTCAGGCACTGCAAAAAACAAAACGAACACCCAGAAACGATATAGATCAGATAAGAACGGGAAAACAAAAACAACAGGAAGAAAGGGAGGATATTGATGGGAAGAATCGAAATGGGCACACACGATCGAGTTTGAGAGACTTGAGAGGGATGGAATTTCCCAGAATTGCTTTGACCTCTTCTAGCTTCTTGGCGTTTCCCGTCACGAATGTCACTGCTCGCGGCAGCATCATCCCTCCCGCCGCCGCTCTCGCCGCCATTGCTGCTCCCAGAATTTCGAATCGCTCCCAATTCGATTTTTGACAAGAGAACATTTTGTGAAAGGATATCAATATGGGCCTACAATTTTAAAATGGGCCTTCTATCGTTATGGGCCTGTCGGGTTTTAGGCAGACCCATTATACTTTTGCCTTTGCGAAGCCCATTTAGTTATACATTCCCACAATGTTGAAATCAGACCTTATATTATCACTAATTAGTAAATAGTTTGATGTCAACCACATTTCAATTTTGGGACATTCGATCTAAATTAAGTCACTAATGTAACTTCCATTGTAGTTCCATGTCTGTTAATATTTTAAATAGTAACATTTATTAGTATGCTTGAAATTTTCATTTTCGATTCCATAAATTCAAACTAAACATTATAATATAAATATATATATTCCTGTATATATATATATATATATATGGAATAAACCAAAATATACACTTATATTAAACATAAAATACTCGATCCAGGTTTTTTTTTGGATTGACTACGAAATATCCTAAACGATATTCAACTATAAACTGACATCAATATATGATGTTTTAACTTTTTTTGCAATTTTTTTTAAATAATATATAAAAATCATATATACCTTGATTTTAAATTTTTATTAAATATTTCATTGAAATTTAATAGTTTTGATTAAGGATAAATCTGAAAAATATTTTAAAAAATTATCTAAAATATTTAAAATGATATCTATTAAATAACAAAATATATTACCTATAACCTATTGAGAGGAAGTTATTTTCATGTTTAGGGTATAGAAAAATGGCGATCACGTAAGCAATACATGGAAAATGGTGATTATTATGCAGTATTTTTTTTAAATATCATTTAATATTGTTTGTTGTGGCGTCGATTATACTTTTGGAAAAAGGACCAAATACTATTTTTCTGAAATTGGCTCAGATCCGACCGGCCCAGAAAAAGCACATGGGAAATTGGGTTATGTTTAATGAGAAGAAGAAAAAGGTCAAAGCTGTAGTAAAAAAGTCTTTTCAACCAAAAAAAAAAAAAAACTGACCAATAGAAACTCGTAGAAAATAAAATAGAAAAATAAAAACGTATTAGAAATTTTGAAGCTAATATATTTTGTTCGTTTCAAATTTTATAAGAGAGAAAAAAATATCTCAAACTATGCCGGGCCGGTATAAAAAAACAAAAGAAATGTATATATTACATTATAAAAAAACAATTTTTTTTATATTTATAATTTTATTTGGTTTTTAACATTCTATTGGTTTCCATCTTCATCTTGTTTAGTATATCTAAATTTTATTTGCATTTCTCTTAAATCAACAGAAACTTGATTTTTTTTTCTATTCCCAAAATTTCAATATAATATAAGAATCTCTCTCTTTTATCAATAATTTAGCTATCTTGTTATAAACTGTATTTTAGATTTTCTAGTTATTTTTAAAAATAACTCACAATTTTACCTTTAATTAAAACTATTCCATTCCAATAAACTATTAATTATGGCTTTGATAGTTTGGTTTTTTGTTTTAATTTTGGGTTTTTGGTTTTTGGATTTCATAAGTTTGTAAAACTAAAAAATTTGTGACTTTTGGTTTTTAATTGTTTTTTTCATAAAGTAGATTTTTGAATTTTTAGAAAAACTAAATTTTAAAAAACTTGAATATCATTTTTTAAAATTTTTAAAATCCAAAAACTTCGAAAGCACGTTCCCATTCAACTCCTATATTTTAAATATTAAATAAAAATATATATAATTTTTTATATATCTTTAAAAATTGATAAAAAAAAATTAAAACGTCGTTTATCAAAAAACGGATGGAATATAGTCAACTAGAGTGACCATTTCGGTTTTCGGTTCGGTTATTTCAGGTTCGGTTATTTCGGGTATAAAAAAATCATATCCAAACAGTTATATAGATTTAATCGGTTCGGTTCGGTTTCGGTTTGGTTCAGATCGGTTTTTGCATAATAAAATGATAACAAAATGATTAAATTTTTCGGCTTAATTATTCGGTTCGATTTTAGATCGGTTCGGTTCGGTTATGACGTATTTAAAAAAAAAATATTAATCCTATACAAACTTTAAAATATCTATCCAAATAAATCCACAAAATGATTAATCATCCAAAAAAGTTATTAAAAAATCTACAAAAACTTCAATAACTAGGATAAAAGTTAAAAATATTAAATTTTATAGTTTATTGGGTGAAATATATAAGGATAAAACTGAACTATAAAAAAACCATTAATAATAATGAGGTTAAAAGTTAAAACATTAAAAAATCTAATAACCGTTCGGTTAACCACGGTTATTCGGTTATTAACCGAACCGAATCGAATCCGAACGACTATTCAACTTCCTCAACCGTTCGGTTATTAAACGAACCGAACCGAACCACTCTTATTCAGTTCGATTCGGTTATTCGGTTAATAACCGAAATGACCACCCCTATAGTTAACTATCTTTTTTATAAGCCTTTATCTATATAGAGCAAATTGAGGATCTATTATATATATATATATATATATATATATATATATATATATATATATATTGAGAGAGGGAATAATATTTGATAGAATGAGAAACTAATTATTTTTTTTGTAACCCAAACTAATTAATTTAATTTAATTTAATTACCCATTATCAAACGCATTAAAAGAGCATCACCGTTTCCCCGTATAAAGCATCAAGGAAAACTGCCATTACCAAAGATTACTAGTCAGAACACACAACGGTCTCTTCGTCGATTTCAATTGGTCCAATATTTATTATCTTCAACTGTATCTTCTCCCTATTTCTCCTATATAATACAACCCACTCTCAAAACCCTACAAAACCCTACATCCAAGATCTCGAATTCCTTGCCATGAAAATGGACGTGAAATTCTCAATCACTGTTCTTGCGCTCGTCTTGTCCGTTCTCTTCGTCAGCGCACGTAACCTGCATGGCGATGATAATACGTGGACCGTTGCTGAAAAAGACACGCAACGTTATCAGCCTCTGCCTATTCACGGTGGCTCCGCCGCCGCGCCGAAAGCAGAGCCGCCGAGTAGCTCCGGCCATGTCGACGACCGGAAAAACTTCATCTACGGCGCTGGAATTGGCGGCGCCGCCGGAGTCGGCGGGTTCATGGGAATGCCCGGCGGCGGCGGGGGGATGCCATTGCTCGGAGGCGGCGCTGGAGGGATGCCGTTGCTCGGTGGAGGTCTTGGCGGGGCGGCCGGATTTGGCGGTGGACTTGGATTCCCCGGCGGAGTTGCTGGTGGTGGGGCGTCCGGCGGCGCAGGCGGAGTTCCGAGCTCCGGCGGGGTGTTACCGCTTCCTTGAGATTATTATGGTTATAATTAATGAATCGTTATGGTCGGTGTTTAGGAATAATTAAGTGTTTCGGTGTTTGTGTTTTAGGGCATGCATGCATGCATGCATGTGTTACTGTTCGTTTGCGTCTTTTGTTGTGTTTGTTGCTTTTGTAGTTCGTTTGTCGGCGTTGTTTTTTTTCTGGTTATCGGTTTAAATTAACGGTTTAGCTCCTAATTTAGTAGATAATCTTAACTTATGGTTCGATTAACCCATCAAAGTATATATAAACTATACATTACAAAATGTGATTGAAATATTGATAATATCATGAAATATCTATAAAATAATTCAGATTACAAGTCAAATTATACCATGAAAACAATATATTATGATTTATAAATATATAAATTAATTCGGTTAAGGTTATGTGTGTATATATATTTTAGCGTTTGCCTCAAATATATATAATATGGAAATTTAATATCCAAGGTGTCCTTTGTAATTTAGCCCAACTACGAGGACAAAACCGAACTTTTGATCACCGGTTCATCACGACGCGATTCAGGCGCGGCCGCTCGCGGCGGTTCACGTGAAGCTTATGTGGGTCCCATCCTTCCCGCTAACCAATCGAAACGCGCCATGTTGCATAGCCTGACACAATAAGAATAGACGAAAGTACCCCCAAGTGTTCAGCGAAATTACAGTTATCCCCAGTCTTCGTCACGGTCAAAATTAGAATCCGGATTGCTTTCCTTCCTTCCTCTGTTCCCTCGTCTTGAAAACATCTGCAGAGAGAGAGAGAGAGAGAGAGAGAGAGAGAGAGAGAGAGAGAGAGAGAATGTGTGGGATATTTGCGTATTTGAATTTCAACGTGGAGAGAGAGAGACGGTACATTCTTCAGGTTCTCCTCAATGGCCTTCGTCGTCTCGAGTACAGAGGCTACGATTCCGCCGGCATCGCCATTGATGATTCGCTTTCTCGCCATCCAAACACATCCAATCACTGCTTCTCCCCTCCTCCGCTCCTGTTTCGTCAAGCAGGCAACATCGAGTCTCTCGTCAAATCTGTTTACCTAGGTTTGTCTGTCTCTGTCTTCGTCGTTTTTTTTTCCGTGTGTTTGGATCTGATTTTGATCTGGAAGTGGCCTCTGTATGATTCCCGCCGCTTGAGAGACATTTCGATTTGTAGTTTCCTTTTCTGGTAGATTTCTCTACCTAATGTCCATGTCGTTTTGGTATTTTGGAATTGTAGATGAGATTATGCAGCATCTCGTTGAGCGAATTTCTTGCTGGAAATGAACTTAATTTTCAGAGATCTAACGCAGAACTCTAATTTTGATTGAAAGTTAAAACCTTTTGTCTCTGTTGTCCTCAAGTTCCCAAAACATTTTTTTTCAACTTTTTTGATTTCCCTGTTGGGTGAAAATGGTCATGGGTTAGCTTATTTGATGGAGTAGTAAAAACAAGCAGGAAGGTAGGATAGATTCTGACCCTGTTTCCAGTTTGGGTGAAAAGACTTAGTCTTCCAGAATTCTGCTCATTTGCCATAATAAATGATGCAGCGTGACCATTGCTTTGATTATTCCTTTTGTATGTTTGATCTGTTATATCGATCTATTCCTGTTATACGATCTGTTTCTGATCAACTCAGAAGCAACACTAATGTCTTGCTAGCGGCATTTCTCTACTCGGTTGATCTGCCCTACCGGTTTGTGAGAGTTGTGCGTGTTTATGGTGTTTATCTTGACAAACTATTTTTCGTCGTTTCCTCCGTACAGAGATTGCAGATACAGATGTAAATTTGGAAGAAGTTTTCCATTCTCACGCTGGGATTGCACACACCAGGTGGGCTACTCACGGTGAACCGGCTCCAAGGAATAGCCATCCTCAGTCGTCTGGTCCTGGGGACGATTTCCTGGTCGTTCACAATGGCGTGATCACAAATTACGAGGTCTGGTTCAATTCGTTTGCTTTTGAAGGCCTGTTTATAAGTTTTTTTTTCTTCTCTTCTTGCATCGGGTCTCTCATTTTGATTTTGGCGAGGTGTGTCTGACGATGAAACGTCAATCATTTTGTTTTAGGTATTGAAAGAGACACTAGTTCGGCATGGATTCACATTTGAATCAGAAACAGATACAGAAGTTATTCCCAAGCTTGCCAAATTTGTTTTTGACAATGCTAGTGTAGAAGGTAATACAACTGTAGATGAGAGTTGCCTATTAGTTTCTCCATTTCTTCAACATATGATGTGGGTTTTCTATTCATATGTTCAGATTGCAGTGACATATAATGAGATTTTACAAAGTGTGTGTTTTATAATTTTTAGAGAAGACATCAAATTTGGTGGATTCTGTGTGATGAGTCAAGTAATTTTCTGGTTCATTTTTTGTCCGTGTAGTTCCTTTCCGACGCATCTATTTTATTGGAGAGTTATATGATATCTTATGCTTTGCAGGTGAACAGACGGTAACATTCTGTCAAGTTGTCTTTGAAGTGATGAGACATCTCGAGGGAGCTTATGCTCTTATCTTTAAAAGCCACCACTATCCAAACGAGTTAATTGCGTGCAAGCGTGGCAGCCCGCTCCTTTTGGGTGTTAAAGTAGGTGACTAGATTCATGTTTAGACTGTTTCAATGTGCTCGATGAATTATTACATGATCATTAAATCAGTTAGTTTGTATCAAGCCCTTTAAAACGTAAAAATATATATAGTGAAAAAGTACAAATCTTCCGTGGCCGGGAGGTGGATATTTACAAGAAAGCAAGGCTCCATCTATATCTGGACAAGTACATATATATTATTCATGTTTTTTGTGTGTATTTGGTAGAAATTCGAGGTCTCGATCCAGTTGTTGATTCTTCTTATAACTTTTATTTCAAGATTTACAGCCGAGAATAGGAGCAGAGTTTACTCCACAGGAAAATCTTTTGTTAATCTAAACTAAAGAGAAGATTCGGGCTGTTATTTAACTGAAGATTTTCTTTGTGTGGAGACATATGTTTCTCCGAATGAAAGGCTTGTCTTTTGCGATGCTTTGTCAGGAGCTAGCTCAAGACAGGGACAGCGATGACGTTTTCCAAGACTCCCACTCCATTTCCAAGAGCGAGCATCCTAAAGAGCTTTTCCTGTCGAGTGATGCCCATGCTCTCGTCGAGCACACAAAGAAAGTTCTGGTGATTGAAGATGGTGAGGTCGTTCACCTCAAGGTTAGAGATTTGCATTATCGTTCAAGATTTTTTCAATTCGTACTTTGTCCTCAGCCATTTTCCAACTAATTGATTTCTCATCTAGATTAAATCTGAGAATGATCAATCTTGAAAACATATGCAAGTCATAACGCTTGCTTATGTTCAACTGCAATTAACAGGATGGAGGAGTATCAGTCCTCAAGTTTGAGAATGAGAAGGGAAGACATGGCGGTTTATCTAGACCCGCTTCGGTTGAACGTGCGTTATCTGTTCTAGAGATGGAGGTAGAGCAAATCAACAAGGGAAAATACGAGCACTATATGCAGAAAGAAATCCACGAACAGCCAGAATCTTTGACGACCACGATGAGGGGAAGGCTTATACGGGGCGGTTCTTGCAAGGCAAAAACCGTCCTCCTCGGCGGTTTGAAAGATCACCTCAAAACCATAAGACGCAGCCGACGCATAGTTTTTATCGGATGTGGGACAAGTTACAACGCTGCTCTTGCATCGAGGCCCATCCTCGAAGAACTCTCTGGTAATTTTCTGCTAACCATTTGGCGAATCCGTTATCACAATTTAAAATAAACTTCTGCTGAGTTAGATTTTCGGTTACAGGCATTCCCGTCAGCATGGAAATCGCTAGCGATTTGTTGGACCGGCAAGGTCCAATATACAGGGAGGATACTGCAGTTTTTGTCAGTCAGTCTGGTGAAACTGCAGATACATTACTCGCCCTGGAATATGCTCGCGAAAACGGCGCGTTATGCGTCGGAATAACCAACACTGTCGGGAGTGCAATCGCTAGAAACACACACTGCGGTGTCCACATAAACGCCGGAGCGGAAATCGGTGTTGCAAGCACAAAGGTAATGATAATAACTTTGCTACCATTCTCACGATTTTTAGATTCCGAGGTAAGGTAAAATCTGCTTCCAATTCGATGTTAGGCATATACAAGTCAGATTATAGTGATGGTTATGGTAGGGCTAGCTATCGGAGGCGACACCATTTCCAGCCAGACGAGACGGGAAGCCATAATCGAGAGCTTATTCGACTTACCTAGTAAGTCGAGTAAATAGTGTTACGTTTACCTTTTTTATGGTTTTTCCGTGATTGGAATTCGGTTTTCGTTTCGTGGCAGATAAAGTGAGGGAAGTGCTGAAGCTAGATGGAGAAATGAAGGAACTCGCGAAGTCGCTGATAGACGAGCAGTCGCTTCTCGTATTCGGCAGAGGATATAACTATGCCACGGCTTTAGAAGGGGCGTTGAAAGTGAAGGAGGTCGCACTTATGCACAGTGAAGGCATGCTTGCGGGCGAAATGAAACACGGCCCTCTGGCTCTGGTCGACGAGAATCTCCCCATCGTCGTGATTGCTACTCGGGATAATTCCTTCAGGTCGAACAACTTCTTCCGAGATTCGTATCTTCCGAGTGTTAATAATCTCAAACATCATCTACTTTTTTTTGTTGACAGCAAACAACAATCGGTAATTCAGCAGCTCCATGCGAGGAAGGGACGGCTAATAGTGATATGCTCAAAGGGAGATGCTGCTTCCGTCTGCCCGAGTGGATCGTATCGAGCCATTGAAGTCCCTCGAGTCGAAGACTGTCTCCAACCCGTTGTTAACATCGTCCCGTTACAGGTCGATATACTTACGAGTTTTCATCTTTTCGTGAATACTTTCTTTATTGCTCACGAGGTGTGATATATCGTCTCGTGGCGCAGTTATTGGCGTACCATCTCACGGTCCTTCGAGGTCACAATGTGGACCAACCGAGGAACCTTGCGAAGAGCGTTACGACACAATAAAAAAGTCCGAACCAGGTGTCTTAGTTCAGTAAGTTTGATGAGCTGATCATATTGTTTTGTGTATAAGTTCTGGTAGCCATGGCCCGAACCAGGTGTGTTGTGTTGCCTCGAGTTCGAACCAGGTGAATCCTTATGGCTCGGTTAGCTCGAGCCATGACCAACGTCGACGGCTCATTGGCTGGACTCTTATGGTTCAGTGGTGAGATCGGGTAGTGCAGCAGGCCCTTGCCAATCCTTGATTATGTTCTTTAGAACTGAGTACGAGTCCGGTTTACCACGGTAGACAAACCGGTTATGGTGGTCTAGAGATTAGAGTTTTGTAATTTAATGTAATAAGTTAAAGTTTAAAAGATTTTGGTGTTATAAATAAAATATTTATGGTGAAGTGCATCTCTAATATTTATTAATATGCCGATTTAGTGTTTATAAAGTAACTCTCGATTTTTATATACACAGGTTAGAAAAATTATATTCTCTTATTATCCTAAACACTTCATTTTCACGTTATTCTATTTTTTTTTAAAAAAATTTATAACATTTGGCAATAATATAAATATAAATGTATAATAATGATGTTTTGAATGTACTATTATAACGTGTAACATGTTGTTCAAAAAATTATAGTTTCGGTATGAAAATAATATTATTTTCCGTAACATTTTCATACGACGTCGTTTTTGGCTTGTAGCCTCTGTACAAATCTATCTATGGCGCAAGACACGTGGCAGATCCAGAGACAACGCCCCTGATTCGAGACAGAACACAGAAGAGAGCAGATTCAAATCCTATCTCCATCATCAGCAAATTCAGTTCCCGATCTTTGCTAAACACCAAACAACAATCAGAAGAGAAACAATCGAGAAATTCTCCGAATTTTTGGTTTCTGGGTTTCGGATAATTCGCAAGCAATGAGTCACTGAGTTTATCTACTTCCCCTTCCCGTGGATCAGACAAAAGCATGGGTGTAGTCGGAGTTAGCAGCGGCGGTCGTTGCGGAGTAGTAGCTGTTGTGCCTTCGGGACAGAAACCTCCATTGTTGTCTGTGATTGATTCCTTGTCTTGTCCATACCCTTCGATCAAACCCAGGTTTCATCCTTGTAAGTGGTTCACTTCCCCTGGGATTACAGCAAGGGTCGATTCTTATCTTCTTCTTTTTTCCCGAATAAAGGGTTCGATTTAGGGGTTTACGGAATCGAAACAGAGTTGTAGATTGTTCTGTTGCTCCTATATTTACCAAACTGTGGATTATGTATCTCATGAAACCCAGATTAAGGAGCTCTGTATTTGTACTTGTTGTTCATATGGGCTAGAAAATTTGCTTGGTTTTCGCCTCTTTTGGACGTTTGCTAGATTCAGCAGATCATTAGACTCCATCGTATGAGATGTTAACCTCGATGGAAGTTGTTCTTCTTTAGCCGGTAAACCCCAAATACGTAAACAATTCCAGCTTTCTCGGCCTGCTTTTGTGGGCTAATGTAATCATTGTACCGAATCCTCGAGTTGATACTTTACTATTTTTGTCATACGATGGGGGGTTTTTCGAGTGAAGATGCTTTCCCACTTACCGTCTAATTTGCAGTAAGATGTAGAGGAAGACCGATATCGGAAACTTTCTCCTGCAAATTCAGAGTTCATGCCTCGAATTCTGGTGTTGGCTCCGGCAGCTATGGTGGTGAGGAAGATGGACCTCAGAGCAGTTCCATCGGCGATCAATCCCACGATAGCTCATTTCAGAAGTGAGTAGTCAACTTTCCATTGCTGTTTTCTTTTTTCTTTTTTTTTTGTTAACAGGGAAAATGATGAATTCTCTCTAATCATCTATGCTTCTATATTCATCGCTCTCTTGCAGGTTAAAGCCTCCTGGATGGATCCCTTACCCTTTATCTGTAGCTCTTGTCCTAATAAGTTGTGGTTTAGTCTTTTCGATCATCGCATTTGTGAAGGGAGGGCCATCTTCAGTTCTAGCTGCTGTAGCAAAGTCTGGATTTACAGCCGCCTTCTCGCTGATATTTGTTTCTGAGATCGGAGACAAGGTGCTGAAATGTTATTTTACAGCATAAATCTGTTATATTAACCGAATGCTGGATCACACTATGGTTCGAATGAGTTTTTCTTTCTATATAATTGCATATACCGATTCTAATCTTTGCTTCTTATCTTGGACTGTGGTCTCATACATGGTTTCTTTTTTCAGACATTTTTTATTGCTGCTTTGTTGGCCATGCAGTACGAGAAAACTCTGGTACAATATGTTCTAACATCTCTCTCTCTCTCTCTCCGTGTATGTCTGTCTGTAGATTGCTGAAGACAATCTATGATCTCTCTGTTATGTCTTCATTGTCAACCTTACTTTATAAACAAAAACCTACATGATCTTTCCCTGAAGTTGATACAAAGCAAAATGGAATGGAGGTGTGGGAAAAATAAGTAAATGAGATCGTTGAAATTGTGGAAAGAAAATCTGTTGCATTTATGTCTGCCTGCATTGTGGTTTTGTCTTATAATTTGACTGTACATACACAATCTTGTCTTAACATCTTGATTTGGCAAAAACTGATGTCAGTGACCATGGATTTGTTTTTTTTTTTTTTGACAAGGTTCTTCTAGGTTCCATGGGAGCTTTATCTCTTATGACTGTCTTGTCAGTTGTTATCGGGAAGATATTTCAATCTGTTCCTGCTCAGTTCCAAACGAGTAAATCTTCTCAGCATTTCTTCATTTTCTTTTATATCTCGAGGCTTAGCCTTTCGCCCGGAGCAGAATTTGCCATTTTAACGGAGTTTCAGTACTGTCTTGATGCCTTACTCTCCATTTCTTTTTTGGGAACAGCATTGCCAATAGGAGAATATGCTGCTGTTGCACTTCTTGTGTTCTTTGGTCTGAAATCTATTAAAGATGCATGGGATATTCCGCCGGCAGAGGCTAAGAACGGCAAGAAAGGCGGTCAGGAACTTGATGAATTCGTCGAAGCTGAGGAACTCGTCAAAGAAAAGGTTTTTCAAAGGAATTTCTCACCACTTTCTTTCATAATTTCCATCTCTTCTGGAGATTCCAAACGAAAATTCTCGGTCACGATTATGATTTTCAGGTTTCGAAGAGGCTCTCAAACCCGTTTGAAATCCTCTGGAAGTCATTCAGTCTCGTGTTTTTCGCTGTAAGAAACCACTTTTTTTTTGCTCGTGTTAACACGGTTTGATCTATATTCGTAAAAGATTATCGGTCTTTGGAGTATTTTCAGGAATGGGGAGACCGGTCAATGCTCGCTACCATCGCCCTCGGGGCTGCACAGTCTGCGTGGGGAGTTGCGGGTGGAGCTATAGCCGGACACTTCTTGGCGACGGCTCTGGCAGTTGTGGGCGGAGCTTTCCTCGCAAACTACATCTCTGAGAAACTTGTAAGGATCGATTTTCCCCGTCCATCCATCTCTCTCAAATTCCATACACGAACCATCACCGAGAAATTTCGCCATCTGTTTTTCCCTTGCAGGTGGGTTACTTGGGAGGAGCTCTGTTCCTTGGTTTTGCAGCGGCCACATTCTTTGGATTCTTCTGAAGTAACAACCCTTCTTCACAGTGATGATGATAACAGAGGAGAAAGCTCAGGCGGAGTTCGTTCTTCCCTTTTAGTTATACATCTGTCCTGAACATGAGCTATGAGCAAAACCCATCTGTAGTTTTCGTTTCCAGTTTCAAAGTTGAGAAATTTCAGATTCTCCGTGTATCAGATGATGTAGAAAGAAACGATTTTTATTACAGTAATGGTTCTTTCCGGTTCCAAAGTTTAGAAATTTCAGATTCTCCGTGTCTCAAATGATGCAGAAAGAAACGAATTTTATTACAGTAATGGTTCTAAAGCTGTAGTTGCTTTCTCTGTAAAAGATCCAAACTTTAACCTCACGCGCCGCCGCCGAATTACTCCACCATGTAAACCGGGAACGAAATGATTTCGGTTCACTTGGATTATTCGGTTAAGCAATAAACCGATACGAATACCCGGTTATTGCATGTAATCAAAGGTAAACCAGGTTTCTTATACATTCGAAAACACGAGTAAAGTTCTCTTTTTTTTTTCTATTGAGAATGGAAGCGAAATCGGAGCCAAGCAAATCGAGCGGCGGCGCGTGGGCCCACCTCGCGGCCGTCCGGAGACGGTCACCATTGGTGCAGTGCATTACCAACTTCGTCTCCATGGATCTCGCCGCGAACACCCTTTTGGCCGCCGGCGCTTCTCCAGCGATGGTTCATTCCGTCGCCGAGACCTCCGACTTCACGCCTCATGTCGACGCGCTTTGCATCAACGTCGGGACGCTTACGCCGGACTGGGTTACGTCCATGAAGTCCGCCGTAGGAATCGCGACTCGGCTTGGGAAACCATGGGTTCTCGACCCAGTTGCCATTGGTTGTTCGAATTTCAGGTTAAATGCGTGTTTGGAGCTGGTAGAGCTTAAGCCTACTGTTATCAAAGGAAATGGGTCCGAGATTATCGCTCTTTCTGCGGCTTCTTTGGGTCAGGCCAAGGTATTATGGTTCATTTTGGTTGTATATTGATGTATGTGTAACACAAGGGTCGAACCCAGATGTTACAAGTTTCAGGTGTCGAAAGTTTTGATCTTGATTCTGGAATTCTGATGATCAAGCTCCAATGATAGTTAATTTCTGGATTTCTGCACATGTTTTGAAGAAAAAATTGAAGGGTTTTCTCGATGCTGAAATCTGCAGGGTGCAGATAGCTTCCATGAATCTACAGACGCCATTGAAGCTGCAAAATCATTGGCCAGGAAAAGTGGTGCAGTAGTTGCAGTCTCAGGAGCTGTTGATATCGTTACCAATGGAAATCAGGTAATAGGAGTTCATAACGGGACAGCCATGTTGCAAAAGATCACTGCAACTGGATGTTCTCTGGCTGCTCTGGTCGCAGCATTTGTTGCCATTGATCCATCACAAGCACTGGAAGCTACAGTTTCAGCTCTATCTATCTTTGGGATCGCTGGCGAGTTGGGAGAAGCCATGGCAAAAGGTCCAGCTTCCTTGAGAATGCATTTGATAGACTGCCTTTATGGATTGGACGAAACCACTGTGCTTAACCATGCCAATATCGTGAAGTTGGAGTAATGCTTATCAGTTCCAATATGTGGGCTTTGTAAATGACATTCCTCTTTAACGTCTAGCTGTAGGGATTCTGGAATTTCCTTGTGGCTGCTCTAAGAGGTAAATGGAAGTGGATTATATAGGAATAAAAGCGGGGAAGGGATCGGTTTTTGATGGTCGAAAGGGTATTATTGTTCTGGTCTGGCTGGTTGTCTACTGATATTCGCTTTTATGTTTCGGCTATTATTGATCTGTTGCTTGGTCAATTTCTTATTCTATTATCGTATCTTGGCAAACCATGTCAAAACCTTGATTAGATTTTACTGCATTGAGATTCTGTTGGCTGGATAACATTTTCGCCCGTGATTCCTCCCCTACGATCAGTAATCTGATTATGTACTGTTTGGCCATAAGACGTGTTGTGTGGCCTCTGGTTTGCTTGCAAGATTGATACTTGTTTTTGGTGATTGCTGCATTAGCCTTTAGGCTTTAGCAATGGTTAGATATGTCTCTACTGATGAAAGTTTGGTAGTCATTACTTCACTGAAATACTTCAACCAGTTGCAGTAGCATTAACAATAATGAAACTTCCTCATTCATACATGCAGAACACACATTCAAACACACACACACATGCACAAAGTTGAAATCTTTTTTTTTTCTTGGGAATACACATTTTGTTTTCAGTATTTCAGATGGACGATGATCCTCAGGAGAGATTCTGCTCCATCTATGACGTGCTGACCAGGCGGGATTAATGGCCGAATCTCAGCAAACCCGCAAGCGTTCTTGAATCTGCCCGTCCCGCCTGTCACGGAGAGATGCGACATGGCACTTCCAATTCTGTAGACTCCATAGAAGTTGAGGTTGTCATTGTACTCTCCACCTTCCAACATAGCTGTGAATGCCATCATCTGGGTGGACCCGTCTGCAGAGCTGGCCACATAGACTCCCTGTGCCTTACCGAGCGGCTGAGAACCCAAGTCAGGACCGGAAGTTAGTATATCATCGATCACAGTGATCGTGCCAAACCCAAGGCTAAGACCATCGGGACCCAATTGTGTCAGAATCCCGTTAGGGTTCTGACCAGAGTTTCCGGAAAAGGCTGTACCAGACAAGCCAGTTCCCAAGGGCACACCGTTGAGGCCATTAACTGTCGGAAGAGTAGTTTTCGTTTCCAGTTTCAAAGTTGAGAAATTTCAGATTCTCCGTGTATCAGATGATGTAGAAAGAAACGATTTTTATTACAGTAATGGTTCTTTCCGGTTCCAAAGTTTAGAAATTTCAGATTCTCCGTGTCTCAAATGATGCAGAAAGAAACGAATTTTATTACAGTAATGGTTCTAAAGCTGTAGTTGCTTTCTCTGTAAAAGATCCAAACTTTAACCTCACGCGCCGCCGCCGAATTACTCCACCATGTAAACCGGGAACGAAATGATTTCGGTTCACTTGGATTATTCGGTTAAGCAATAAACCGATACGAATACCCGGTTATTGCATGTAATCAAAGGTAAACCAGGTTTCTTATACATTCGAAAACACGAGTAAAGTTCTCTTTTTTTTTTCTATTGAGAATGGAAGCGAAATCGGAGCCAAGCAAATCGAGCGGCGGCGCGTGGGCCCACCTCGCGGCCTGCTTAGCAAAGGGTACTTGACCGTTGTAGATATTCCCGAGCAGACCCGTGATGGGTCTCGCTGTAGGACTGCTTCCCCCGAGTATATCGTGCATATACAGCTCGAAAACAGGTTCTGGCGCGGGATCAACTGCTGCCGCAGATGTTGCCGTGAAAACGGCAACTGTGAACAAGATTGCAGAGGAAAGCAAAACCCGTGATCTCTTTATCATCTTGAAGATCGTTTTCTTTTGCAGGAACTGATAGCTGAGGATGAGGATCTTGGATTGTGGAATTGCTCTTTAAATAGCAAGGAGATTGTGAAGCAGTTGAAGTGGGGAGGTTGCATCTGTTTTGTTCTTGGATGTGTTTTTGTCTTCTCTCTTCTCCTGTCATTGGTGTGACTGAACTCATCTTTGGTGGTTTAGGTTTTAATTATGATTAGAATGAGCTAATCGCCAAAGAAAATAATTACTACATAACCCACCTAGGAAAAGTCGAAAACTTTTAATCTGAAAATGGTAATGTAATGTATGATGGAGAAATTGCCAACGAAGATCAAATATTAACAGTTTATTTTTAATAAAAAATCAGCTAAAATTAGTATAATTTAGGGTTGAGTAGACAAAGTTTTTAGAAATTAAAATATAAAAAAAAATTGACAAGATCTTTACCAATTTTTTTTTTTGACAAGATCAAGAGTTTTTAGAGTTTTTTTTTTATATAAAATCAAGATTTTGTAAATTTAAAACTACTAGTGAAAAAATCATCTAAAAACCAAAATCTTCATTTTTTTTTATTTACAAAAACATAGCTTAGATTTTAGCAAAAGAAAGCAATATGCTTTTTGAATAGAATTAATAGTAAATTAGCTAAACATTTTGGATGGGATGGCCCCTTGTGTACATGAAAAGGCAGCTTTTGTCATGTGTATTGATAATTTTGGATCTAATAAGCCGATTCTAACTATAATTGTTAATCTTCATTCATTAATCCGCAATTACCTACCTAATTTCGAATTAATTATTTAACACTCTAATTAACAAATAATTATTTTAGATCATCAGAAAAAGGGGAATTTTACTCAAATAACCCACTTGGGTCGCATCTATTTCAGCGTACACCACCGAAAAAAAAAATATTTCAATTTTAACCCACTTTTCGGTTGAAAAAGTCCGAAATACCCTTTTCTTTTTATTTTTTTGTCTTTATTACGACTAACATATAACTGATATACCACTAAAATAAGATAGATGATTTTTTTCCACCTTTTTTAGAATCAATTGTAACTATATTTAGAATTAATTAGTCGTAATAATGAAGTTGTTTTTGAACGGATAAAAATCGTGTATTCATTAACGATAATTTGTTATGTTTTTTTTGGTGTAGACGTGAAATAGGTGTGAGGTAAGTCATATTAAAAAACCCACAAAAAGAAAAAGAGAAAAAAGAAAAAAGAAAATATTAGCAGAAAATAAGAGCAAGAAGACATAAATTCGTAATTTTAATTTGCGAGAGCGAAGATGTTTCTCCGTTCCTCTTCTTCGATCAGTTCGGAGGAACCCTAGTTTTCATTGCCGAAATTCGGTGGTTTCGTTGATTAATTAGGATTTCCGGACAGTAAAAAGGGACATAGCTGTTCTTTTGGCTTCTCGGGTTCAATGGTGATTCGAGGGTTCTGAATTCAAGCATCTAGGGTCTTTCAATGGCGTCAGCTCGGGTTTCTCCGAGTTATCGGAAGCAGGAGCTCGCTGACGCTGGAAGGCGTAAGGTAAATGGCCCCTGCCCCCCTCGGATTCTGTATTCTACTTTGAATTTCGACAGACCAAGCGTTTTGAATTTTCAACGGTACATTGATTTACTGATATACGTCTCGTAATCTAACAATGAGATTATATACCAAGCTTTTGATTTTTCTTCCCTTTTTGCTCAGCATTTGGGCATTTGAGTAATCTGTTGGCCTTATAAAGTAGATGTGTTCTACAGAGGATGCACAATCCTTCTGGCTTGTGCTTATGAACCGTTCTTGGTCTCTTGCTTTTATGGGTTCAGCTAGAGCAGTTTCGTACGCTAATGGACCTGTTGGGCTGTCTGCCGAGAATCATCAAATTCCCTCGAATGGATTTCATTGCAAATCCTCGTTTTCTGGAGACGGGTACGGTTTGTCATCTTCAAATCTAGCTGCGAGTGATGGTAGTGGCAAAGAAAATAGTCAGGAAGAGGTGATGCTCCCCAACCAGTAGTAGGCACTGTTTTTTTTTTCTGGTAGCTTAGAGATGAAAAGTTCTTCGAATATAGAAAGGGCCCCGCAAATCCTGTGCACGCTTTGGTTCGAGCTCTTCAAGAGAGAAAATCAAGCAAGATGAACAAGAAACTGTTGGAAAAAGAGTGGTTCTTGGTTTTGTTGTTTGCTCTGAGTTTTGAAAAAGAGAGAAAACCAATGTGTTGAATCAATATAGTTTAAAAAGTTATATAATTTTTGACATTTGAGTTTTTTTTTTATTGAATTTTGAAGATTTACCACCACAAGTTTTGTTCTTCACCTCTAAATCCAAATATAACGTCCATCAAAAGAAAGTAAGACTTCATTGACACAAGCTCATAGAATCATCCTTATCAGTTCAGGTCAGTGCCTTTGGCGTCAAATTCTGAGTCATGGGTATCGACGTTTTTTGTTCAGTGGGTGCAGGAGAAAGCATCACAGTGAACAAAGCCAAGAGAAAAAAAAAAGGCCCTTCTCGAAGTTACACAAATTTCAGCTTGTTGTCAATACTGTAGGATTATGAGCATCTCTGTTTTTCCGGTCGGGCCATTGTCTTCATGGTCAACGTAGCAGCTGCAGTGGAAGTAAGTTATCCCAATTCTGGAGTTTTTTTTAAGATTGTTACAACTTTTATGCAGTTTCTGGTTTCGTTTTGCTGTTGTGTAATTGGATAGTATCTACACAAACACTTGAGAAACTCCCAAGAAAACTGACTGGGGGAGCCGGTTTGAGGAAGAAACACATTAGTCCGTTGGGTTTTATCTCTGAATGTCTGATTGAGGATTTTCATGGAGTTCTCTTAATACTATAATATTTCACATGTGACTCTATATATATATATATCCCTGGAATAGGAATGACACGTATTACAATGTCCTTAGCTTGTTTCTTGTACTGCGTTAAGAGGAATCTGAGATGACTAATATGTTATTTACTGTCTACGCATGTGTTTTTGATTATTTTCAGGTTTCTTGTAGATGTAGACGACACTTTTTTCTTCTTCGTCTTCTTCTTTGTGCTGTCACTGCTGATGATTCGGAAACTCTGTCTCAGTATGTCAATTTCTCTCTCTTTTCCATGTTGTTGCTTCTCCATTAAAGTTATCCGCTCTTTGAGCTTCTCAATGGTTTCTTCCCTTACCTTAAGTTCCTGTCTGAGTTCTTCTATTGCCTTTACTCCATCTTCCTCGGGTCTCTGTTGCAACCCTTCTCCTACAAACCCATTAAGCTTCCCAGTTCAAAGATCCATCCTTTTTTTTTGTTGCATCAAAATAAGATTGAAAAGAACCTAGAGAGTTACCATAAGTTCTCTGAATGAGATCATCAAGCTCGTTCTTGATAGCTAAGTAGAGCTTCTTCCACCTTTCCACGGCTTCATCCCTCACCGGTCTCTCCACACACATCTGCTCGACCACCCACTCCCACTCGCTTTGCTTGCCCTTCGCCTCTTCCGTCTCCTCCACCTTCTTCCTCAGCCTTTTCACCTCCTCCTTCAGCCTCTTCCTCTCCCTCCTCCACTCTGTTTCCGCCTCCTTCATCGCCAAAGCCATCATCACCTCTCTCTCACCATTCTCTGCTCTTGTGGGTATCATTCTTCTTCTCTCTTGCCTGCTTGTGGAGCCTCCCATGGGAGATTTCTTGATTTTCCTTACAGCCTTTCTGAAGTGTGGGCGTTTCTTCTTATGTAACTGTGATTGAGAATGTCGGAAGAGAACGAGAAGCTATCTCTGTAGATTTTGGTTGCTCCTTTGGCCTTTTATTTTTTGTTTTTTGTTTATTTGGCAGAGAGGCTCACATCATTGAATGAAGAGAGCTCATTATTGTGAGTGAAGAAGCTCCACATTGTGGCCTTTCAGAGTCTCTCACCTCTTGCAGGTATTTATAAATGGGGTCCAATCCCAATAGCATCTAATACAACTATTTTTACACCTTTTTTTTTTGTCTTTACACAACTTTTGTCACTAGCCATAGTAAAAAAAGAAAAGAAAAGGATAAAATCACTATCAGGAAAAAACCAACAACATTCCCTTGGTAACTTTGCTAATATGATGAATGATGAGCTAATAATTACTCAACAGTACTGAAGGAGAAAAAAAGAAAGAGAACAAGAAAATGGAGGGAGGGGGAATTATTAGGGATTGATGAGAGGTGTCAGAGGGGATGGTGGAGTGGAGACTGTGTGGAGAGCAAAAGGACAATGGGAAGGCATCTCTCTACATCTCTCACCATTCCATTAATGGTGTGCTTTTGAATGTTGGTCACATGGACCCATCCCTCTCTCCTCTCCCATATATATGTATATATATATAGAATTATAGATGGTGTGTGTGATTAGGTTGTATACTATAGAACTGTTAGGGTCATAATTGTCAAATTCGTACATATTTTACATAAATTATTTAACGAGAAGAAATTGGAGTTCAAAGTTAGGGGTCACTTATTCGTTCGGTTATTTTGATTTTGAAAAACCTATAATCATTTGGTTTTTATATTATTTGGTTCGGAATTAGCTTTTTCGGTTTTAGAGAAATTATATAATCATTCAATTTTATGTTTAATGTTTAATTCGATCTCGTTACAGTTATATATTATTCGGGTTTGGGTCATTATCAGGTTATTAACAAAATAAGTCTATCCCTATCCACAGCCACGTCATCGGTCGATTAGATTCGGGGGAGCCAAAGGGACGACTGTGTTTTGGCTTCCACGTGAAGCTTACGATTAATGTGGAGGTTTTGTCTTAAATGAGATCCTCTGAAGTAACAGATACCAAATTTGTTGTCTTTTTAATTATTAAGAGTGAATAGAAATAACATTTTCATTTTTACATGTTCATGGTTTGTGTTACCATTATTATTTGCTCACGGGTCTTACTCTCTTGTATTGTTTATCATTTTGTACGGAATTTAGAAATTAAACTGATCTATAACCAGAAAACACTGTGAACTTTTTTTTTTTGTTTTGTTAATTTTGCATAGCTTTGATGCATCAAAATATTAAATGATAATCTTAGTTCATACAAACATCCCTTTATGTAATATCTTTAATAACCATCTGTTTTTGTGTGTCAACTCTCACATTTCCAAACATTTTGACATCAGCAAGTCTCCCACATCGACAAATATTTATACCTTTTTGCATATATAACGTTGATTTACACAGAACATTTATATTTTGAAAGTTGGAAAAAAAAAAGTTTGGGACTTTGGATAAGGTAATACAGATTTGAGACTGACTTTTTTTTTTTTCACACAACACAAACAAACATTTAGACACACTGACTGTTCAAATATGTTGTCCCCACCACAACATATGGAACCCTTTTCCCTTCAGTTTATCAACACATACAAGTTGTTCACCTTAAACTCACCACAGGCCATTGGTGGTTCACGGCCATTGAGGGAAGGGCTGGTCGGATGATGGGCACACGTCTCACCGCCGGAATCGCTTCATTCAGCCTAGCGGCATGGCTCACGAGCCGCGTCGCCTGCTGAAAAACATCGGTTACAGACATGGCAACATCATCAGATAGGTGCCAATTCAGACAATGTTAGATAGCATCATCATAAGCATAGCAATAGAATGAAAACCATATTTACTTCTTTTTCTCCTTAGGAGAAAGATGCTTTAGTTAAATTAGAGACAGCTAAACCTGATAAAGAGGCAATACCCAGATACATGCTGAAGCAATAGAGGACAAAATAACAGCTCATGGAAATGAAAATCTCAGTTCATAAGCTCTCCTCAGTGGTCAACCCTTTACTCATAGCAGTAGAAGATGCAAAATACAAAATTATGACATTATAGATGAATAACATATCTGTCAAAAGACTTTCAACATTCAAAGCCAGAAAACCCGACAGAGAAGATCTGCATAAAGACGGATCAAAGACAGATCAAAGGTGAACAACTCAACTCAACCCTTAACTTATCGCAATCAACCCGGTACATCAGAACTGCGAAAACATAAACTAGATGAACTCAAATACTTTATATCATCAAAGGTAATTTCATGGAGAAGATCACGTAGGTATATCAATGCGATAGTTCTCAACGACTACATGAAACGGCCCTCAACAACGGCAATTTGCAACATAATCGACCCGTATAGCTATACGATTCAAACAGTAATGATAAACTAAAAATACAACAGCGAAAAGTAAAGGGCTTGCATCAATTGTTTCCTCTCCTGGTTAAGGAGTCAGTCAAAATATGTCTTCAGTAGGGTATGATTTCTCCAAAGCTACAAGTAAACTGATTACTAAGGAGAAACCCTCTGCCTAATGGTCCCCGGAACTACAATTCAATTTTATCAACCACCATTAAAGGATCAGCTCTCGGCTATGTACTTGTCCACCAAAAACTGCATGACACAGACATGACATCTAACCGAATAACCAACAGAGCACTATGCTTGTCAATGTCATCTCAATACGAGCTTCAAGCAAGGACAGGACGACAACATAAATTAATGTTTTCCATTCCACATGAAACGGGGAGCTACTGTACGCGCTCCAACCACATTGTGTTAGCTGTAGGAATCAATATAGGCAAATATCAAACACTCAGAGCAACCAAAACTAACTGAGCAATATACCTTATCGTCCAGAGTAACATTCAGCTGCAACCTATGGCTCTTCTTCTTCATCTTATACAATCTGCGTCCTAACATTACAAAACCCACCACTGCTGCTGCCATGGAGAAAGACCAAACAGGGTTAACTCTGAAAACACAGTACTTGAAGAGCTCAAAAGGAATTTTCCACCACACTTTGCCTTTTTTCTCTCCCCCATCACCAGATTTTACAGATGGGTCAATGGAAAGAAGCCTGCTTCTACATGATTCCCTTTCTCCGACCTTGGCGAGTTCCAGGGGATCATTTCCACTAATTTGTTCACCTGAAAACGTGGATTCACCTTGACGTTCCACACTAACACCATAGAGACTATCGCTTTCCTCTGTTTTATTACCCGTGTTCATCGAACCTAGCTTGTCTCCACTGGAATCGAACAAATGTTGCCTCGGATTCCTATCTCGAGATAGATTGTCGCTGTATTTCGTTAAATCAAACATACCCACTTCTATCCCAGAATACTCGAGACCCAACTCGTTATTCACACCAAAATCAACTAATCTGCCATCCTCGGACGGATCACTACTGGAATCCGACCAGAACTCGCAAGGATGCTTCTTACCATAGGGAGGGTCAGAGCCAGGTTCGATCCAACTCCGACTACCCGAACAGACAGACCCGATTTCACTGTCCTCATCATCAACCACATCCCCGCGATGGACATCATTATTCTCGAGAGAGAAGTAATCAAACCTAATCACGCCTTGTGTGCTGTCATCAATCTCCTCCAAGCTCCTGGGGTGATCCTCCGCGGCAGAGTCCGAGCTCTGAAGCATCTCCCAATCTGGAAACTCTCCTTCCATGGCCGATTCAGGGTTTCGATCGAGCAAAAGCTCGAACCCCTGTGGACCGAGGATTCAAAGAAGGCGACAGGAAGAGGGGACGAAGCAGAGGTTTTGAAAAAGGAGGAAGAAAACAGAGTGCTCGATTTCGGAGGCAACTCGGTCATATCAGGGCTCGATTATGACGTGGCAAGTTCTGAGTGGCTATGGATAATATCAGAGAGAGATGTTTACTTTTGTGGGACATGACAGGGTCAGGATTGAGGGTGTACGTAATACAGTGAGGTGAGAAGTATGGTATAATTAACTGCTTGCAAAAGCAGAAATCGTCAAATTGGAAGGTTTCCAATCGGACACGTGTCAACCGACTGGATAATGGAGTGAGCCTTTCTCCCCCTCTTTACCGAAGGCCCTTTTTCCTTATAAAAAACTTGGTAGAATACATTTATGTTAGGGTACCTTGTTTTTTTGGATATTCGGAGTTCGCAGTCCAGATATCCGCAGTCGGATATCCATCGTTGAATTCGATTATCTAAGGATAACCAAATCTTTAAAAACGTTGACTTTTATTGTCTTTAGAGTATTTTTGTAATTTAATTTTAAAATATATTTAATAATTATTATAAAATATATTAAATAACAAATATATAATCGTCATTTTATTTATATCCGATTATCTGAAGATATCTGTCGCCGTTCAAACAAAATCCGAATTCGAATCCGCAATCCAAATTTTTGGATTTATCGAACCTGTTTTCGTCTTCGTTATATAGCGAATACCCGTATTTCGAACATATATGAGACCATGTATCCGAAAACCCGCAGGTTTCAAATAACCGCACCCACCCCTATATATGTGACTAGACAATAGGGGTGGACGTTTCAACCCGTAACCCGGGAGTTGGGAGTACCCGGCTTAACAAGTACCCGGAGAAAGGGTACCGGATATTAACGATGATGAGACCGGGTTTAACGAGGCCGAGTTTTTGACCCCCGGGTCCGGATTCGGATTTCGATTAACTCATAACGGATATCCCGGGTACCCGATATATTAATTAAAAATTAAAAATATCTTTATATTTATAATATTTATCTAAGATATTTTATTATTTATTAAAATATTTTTATTTTATTTAATTATTTTCTATATTTTCAATCTTTATGAAATCGAATTTATAATTTATAAAATCGAGTTTTGAATGTTGTTTAAGTTATTTTTATTGAATTTTATAAATTATAGAATATTTGAATTAATTATTTATGAGATCCGGGTACCTATGAGTACGACACTGAGAATCTCATTGAACCCGAATTAGGGGTACCAGGATCTCATGAAATCAAGAATGAGATAATTTTTTCGTAAAACCTGTGATGATGAGACCGAGATCGGGTTTCCTAAAAAGTAGGGGTACCCGACCCGTGTCCAGAGATGGCTGCAGTAGATTCTTCCGACCGAGTCCCAGTAGCAGAGTCTTGAGGCACGGATCTAACGGCAAGGGAATCAGCGGCTGATCGCGATTCATCAGTCGCAATTCTCCCAGCAGCTATCCATTTTAGTTCGCCAGTCAATGACTGAGCTGTGATTGCATAGGTGGTAGAGCAAGCTGGAGCGGAGGCAGCCTACCCCTACTAGACAAGTGGTTTCCACTGTGTACAAAACTACAAATGCAATACGGTTAGTTTCCACTGTGTACAAAACTACAAATGCAATACCGGTTCAAGAACCGGTCCAATATTTGATACCCCAAATCATGGATCAAATACAATAATGAATCGGACCGATATTATTTTCGCTACTTTTGATATGAAACTGAGAGAAGAGGAACATATAGAAGAGTGCAATTATGGTTTGAAATCCATGTAATAAAGTAAGAGTAGTTTTGATATAATGGCGATTAAAGACTGTTTTTTCTTCGGTGCCTAAGGACCCACCTCTTGGGCACATGCTCCACCTGTTCCCAGCATTGGTTCTCCCATTTTCTTCACGAACGCAAAGAATCTCCTTCAGTTCTCGGCCAGGAACAGGTTAAGGTCCATCCTCAGGTACGTGAAAGCACGCATCTCTCTGTTTCAGCCATTGTTGTCCCCTACGAAGCTCAAAGCTGAAACCTTTATGATCTGGTCGTGGGCATAATCATCGTACCTTGGAAGAGCG
>NW_010964923.1:1295463-1313297 GCF_000463585.1 Tarenaya hassleriana
GAAGAGCGTTTTCCCCAGAAAGACGCATTTCTGGGCAACCTGTTTCATGAGCTTCACGTGTGCGTAATTCACGTCCTGAGCCTTCTCGTGGTCACGCATCTATAGCTAAGCTCCACTTCAAATCTCCAACCCCAAGTCTCTATTGTTGGAAACTAGAAGTACAACTATATGAAGAGATCCACACACGGGACCAGTTCGAATAATGCAAAAGCCAATTCCCAGGTGTGTATTGTTACTCTTTGGAAACATAACATTGCCCCTAAGTTTCCATGGAAATCTGCAAATAACCATTGAAGAAGAATCTGGATAGCTTCCTAGGGTTTAGACTAGAGCCAGCAAATTCATCTTGAAGCTAAGAAGGCAAAGCTCGATAAAACCAGCAAATTCATCTTGAAGCTAACAGCATCTCGGAGTTTCCAATTCCAAGCAGTACCAACGAAAACAAAAAAAACCCCACCATAGACGCAATCAACAGAGAAGATGGATGAACATAAGTTGTAGTAGATTAACAAACATCAGAAACGAAGAATCACAAATACACTCATCCCCGTTCCTCGATACTTGCATAGGCATTCGCAGCTCAAAGGAAAGATACCCCCAAGTAAAATAGAAACCCTAAGAGATGGAGATACATCACTTGCAGGAGGAAAAAGGAGGCGGATCAATTGATGTCGGTGTCGTCGAAATCATCCTCGAAGGCGTTGAAGAAATCGGCGTCGGCGAGCTTGCTCTCCGCGGAAAAAATTCCTTCGCCGAATATCTCCATGGCATCGGCTTCGTCAACGTCCATCGCCATCGTCGAGCCCTGGTCTTCCATCTCCGCCAGCATGTCCAGTTGCACCGGCCGCATCTCTCAGCCAACTTCAGAAAGAGGGTCTTTAGGTTATACGCATGGAGTCGTATTTGAGCCGGCCCAATTCAGCCCATGTAGTCAAATTGAGCCCCGCACGATATTTTGGGCTTAACTTATGGAGTCTTTGTGTTTGGGCCGGCCCAATTGGGGCCCATGTAGTCTCGTATTGAGCCCCGCACGACCTCTTGGGCTTAACTTTTGTAATCCTAAGTAATTCTATCGATGTTTCTTTTATTTTTTTCCAGCAACAAAACTTCGATAAATGTCAGTAAAAAATCTAATATTCTGAATTCTAAAAAATCAACGATCAAATCCGAATAGAATTTTAAAACAAAAAAAAACGAACCAAACTAAAACATTTGCATTTGGGAGGATGTTTTAGTAAACAAAGTTTCGAAATTTTTAATAGTTTTTTTAGTAATATTTTCAGATGTTGATAACTAATTTACATATGATAAAAAAAATTAATGTATATTAAAAATCGTAGAACAAATGGTCAATTTAGACCAACATCAAATTAACAATTTTTAAATTTTGTTAATTTTGTTTGATTAATATGGCAAATATACGGATTAAAATAATTATATAAATCTTTTATAAATCTAAAATTTTGGATATATATATATATATATTGTTATTTGTTTGAGGATTTGGGAGGGTTTTGAGAATTTTGAAGGGATTTTTCCTATTATATTTTATCAAATTGTCACCGAATTAAAAATTAAATGACGCTCCAGGTGTCATGTCACCGACGACTTTGAAGGTCTCCCAACTGTCTTTTGTACTTTGTACGAACTCTAAACTCTTAAAAGTTTTCAATAATTCTAACACAAAATATAAAATAATCGTTCTTCATCTATTTGGGGCATCAACCATCAAGTCAATTTACTTACTAATATTAAAGTAATATTATTTTAAAGGTTATGTATTGCAGTAATTTTAATTTAGAATTTGTGTTGCAGTTGGAGTGATTAGATTTTTTTTGTTAAATATCACTTCATATTTGTTTTTTTTTAATTTTAATAAAAACATAGATGTAACAAAAAAATCATTGTAAAAACTGCAGATATTTTTTACAGTAATTGTATCCTAATAAATAAAAAATTATTTTAATGAGTATAAAAATATATTACAGTTTTAAAAATCAATAACTATTACAATTTGTGGCTGTAGAAAAGAAAATATTGAATCTTATTCATTAATTACGTATCATGAGACACAGCATGTTGTGGGTGAAATGTTTTTATTTATTTATTTTATTTTAGTTTTTTCAAGTTCACGGAATGTGTCATCTCATATTTATGTAATATTTTCTTCACATTACAATTCAACAAACTGCACAAAAAATAATAAAAATTATTATATGTGATTCTTTCTCGTGGATGAGCCCTCACATGTTTCACCATTACAACCAATTAAACAAACTGCCAAAAAAAAAATCAACAAAATGTCACTACAAAAACTTTGTTAAATATATTGTAATTTGAACACATCATGTGCTGTTCGCCTTCTAGAGCTATCCAGATATGTTCATAAATAACTAACAAACTGGTTGGAAAATTGAGAATGTCTAAATAAATAAAAAATGAGAGCAAAATAACAATAGATGATATATTTTAAGGGAAAATATTGTTACTTTGACTAAATGTTTTTACCCAAAAAAATTTTGATTAAATGTGTCATATTGTAACGACCCGAGGCCGCTACGGAATGATAGAGTTGTCCCTACACACCAACACGAGACCTTTTAGCGTGTTTTGTCCTCACTCGTACATATCCGGAAAAGTATTTTTCAGGAGGTCATTAGAATTGTCATCCATTCTAACACTACTCCAAAGCGAACATGCTTAACTTTGGAGTTCTCTCGAGATGGCTAACCGAAAAGGTAGATACATCTTATTGCTATGAGTAGCTCAATTAATTCATTTTAAATTATCTTAGACTGTGTAGTCCCATACCTACACAACCCTTGGATTCCTCTCATTCCATTGCATTCGATTCATCCCTGTATCCCCTACCCAGAAGCTCGTCAAGAACCACCCATTGTTCATACATCTCGCAACGGCGATCACTCCCCCACCTCCTAAAGTATCCTGGACAGTCACACATATAAACACATCAATTTTCAAATTGGTAAATAAATATCAAAATTTGTTCAATTTGTGGCAATACCGATTTGGTATCTATTTGACACTAATTGATATATTGTCATCTATTAACGACGCTATTTGGTATATATTTGGTACAAAATAATCAAATTGAAGTATTTATTTAATATTTTGGAAATTAATGTATTTATGTGGCACATTTAGATAAATTGTGGTATGTTTATAGAATTTTTTCTATATTTTTTTCCACATGACATAGAAGAAAACTCTAATCAAATTTTAGATGATAAAATATTTTATCATTGTAACCGATGATATAATCTGATAAAATATCTCATAATTTATTATCATGTATGTATTTAAAAAGAAAAAAAAAATGTCTCTTCCGTTTTTTTCAGATGATTTCAACGCTGTAAAAATTGTAACACAGAAGGTAAATATTTGGAACGTAAGCTTCGGGCGTTGATGAAACGTCAAAGATGATACATATTTTTTACACTCTTTTTTTTTTAATTAGTGAAATTATGACTTGTATTTGGTTGGTTTAGCCACCAATATTGAATGTTCCTTGTTTCCTTTTGCTTGCAAGTTGCCAAGTTTCTTCCAATCTTTTTTAAAAGTCTTCGAGCGACGAATAAATGTATTATTGGAGTCAGAATCTGCATGATATTGTTGTTTTTATTGGAGAATTTTAGATTTTATTGATAATCTAACTAGTACATGAGAAACATCCTTTTTTCTCTCTCAAGATTATTTGATAGAATAATAAAAACACCCATATAAAAAACAAAAAAAGAAAACACATCAGTTTGCGAATTCAGATCATGCAATATACTTGATTCTATCCAAGTTTAGGTTTAGGTGGTTAGTGGTGAGAGAACATGTAAAGTATGAGCTTACCCTATGTTCAAATCCAAGCATGGGGATGGACATTCACCTGGACTTCCACGGTCTTCTAGAAGATATAGTCGGATTAAAAACCCGGTAAACTTCCGAATTATAAAAAAAATATACTTGATTCTACATCTCAAAAAGATTAAGAATAATTTATTATGATCGGAGGATAAAATTAGGGTTACAACGAACAATAACCACCACTAAAAACGAAGAAAATAGATGGTGACAAAGATAATTTAAACTATATTAGCAAAATCAATCTTTACAAATCTTTTTTTTTTTGTTAAAAGGTTGTGTTATATTCACTATTTACTTTAAAAAAATCTTGTTATTAAGTATAATTATACTATAATGAATTGAAGACAAATAATTCATATGTTTACATATATGTACGTATATATAACAAAATCATTCAAAATCTTAATATTAAGTACATATAATTATATTGTAATTCATTGTAGACAAATAACTCGTATATAAATATATATATATATATATATATATATATATATATATATATCAATCACAAGAATTATAGTTTCTATCGATGCATATAGATTATATACATTGTACTTTCTTGTTTTCATTTAGTGTCAAGTGTTTTGTATTTATGAAAAAATATAAAGATAAAGTATTCTTGAAAAAAATTGTTGTATCCTTAATTTTTTTTATATACAAAATAAAAATAAAATGTTTTTTTCAAAATAGGAAAAAAACTATATAGAAAAAATGGAAAACATAGTCTCGATTCTCATCACCAGTCATACGAAAAAAAACAAATATGAAAAATAAAAATAAACATAAGGAAGGGTCTTCTATTATTGATAATATTGAAGGCGTATATTTGGCAGATTGCGATACATTGTAACAAGTATAAAGATAATATAATGTTCAAATCGTTATAAAAATTATACCATATATTTATCGAATATACAGATTCTAAAAAGCTCTTAAAACGGTAAATTTATAAATTTTGTACAAAGGAGAATGAATTTTCACCAAAATTTTGAAATTAAAATTACATATTGACAATTCAAAAATACGTAATACTCGTCTGTGATTTCAATTATAAATACCAATAAACTCCTTTCTATATCATTCATTATCATTTATCTCTTTGTCTCCCTCTTAATTTTTGATATCTTTGTTCCGTCCAAAAATTTACAAAGATGGTCCGAAGGAATAAGGGTCGTCAGAAAGTAGAGATGATTAAGATGAACAACGAGAGTAATCTTCAAGTTACTTTCTCTAAGAGACGATCCGGGCTTTTCAAAAAAGCGAGCGAACTTTGTACACTTTGTGGTGCCGAAATCGCGATCATCGTATTTTCTCCCGGTCGAAAAGTCTTCTCTTTCGGCCATCCTTGTGTTGATACGATCATCGAACGTTTCATAAATCGTGGTCCTCCCCCTCATCAACAAAACAATACTACTATGCAACTCATTGAAGCTCATCGTAATGCCACCATTTGTGATCTCAACGCTCAACTCACGCAGGTACAATAATTTTTTTTTCGGCTTATTGTTTTGTGAGGTTTTTGGTTCAGGTAATTTCACACAAATACAACGTTGTCATCGCTAGTTGAGTTTCAAAGCTAGGTTTTCTGAGACTTATGCAAAGATTATTGTAATTTAAAATGTTATTTTGTCATAATTTATTTAGCTTATAATAAAAAAAATAAAAAAGAGTAAATTATATTGTCTTCATGATATGTATATGTAAAAACATGGAAAACGTTTAATGGTTAATATTCGTCTCGAATACGTTTTCATTTAATCATATTTACACGTAATTATGTGTCAATAAGATGTCTAGTTAATTTGAATGTAAATTATTTAATAACTAGTTGTCTTTAGAATTCTCACCGATGTAAACTATATTATATTCACATGTTTTAAAAATTGTTTAGACACTTGGACAGCTTGAGACAGAGAAGAAAAGAGGTGAAGAACTAAGCAAAATAAGAAAATCAAACAAGAATGTACAGAACTGGTGGGAATCACCCATTGAAGAGCTCAACATAACACAGCTTACTCAGCTCAAAGGTGCTCTTGAAGATCTGAAGAAAACTATTGCAGCTCAAGCTTCAAAACTTCTCCAATCGACCGTTCCTCGACAGTTCTACGTCGGAAACTCTTCTAACAACGTTGGCGGAGGCAATGGTTCTGGTCTTAACTTGTTGGATCAACAAAGAGCAATAACCACAAACAGGTTCATTCCAAATGCTATGTCGTTTGGATATGATAATCAAGGTTTTAGATCAGAGTTTACATCGGGGTTTAAGCAAGAGTACAACAGTTCAGGATATGATGAACCCGGAAACAATTCGAATAATAATCCTAACTCCGGATCAGGTGGTGGTTACAATTAATTCGATTGGATATAGTTTTTCTAGTCTTTATATATCTGGTTTCTGTATTTGCAATGTTTCCTAAGAACAATAATAAAATAAAATATTATATTTTAAAAATACACACAAGATATGTATTTATATAAATCTTAATTACAATTTCTCGTTATGTCATATATTTTTCTTATGTTTAATGTTATTTAATTTTCTTAGAATGTGTCTTTTGGATTCTTTTTATATATAGAATTTTATTTTGTATTTTTAGATTTATATTGTTATGTTTGTTTTTATTTTTTATATTAATAATAATAATCATCCATTATTATTTTATGCAACAAGTAGAATTGTTATACATTCTTACACTTGCCGTATCTAGAGGGTTCTAGAGATGCGAACTAGTCATTTCTTGGCGATTTGTGATAAGTGCATCAAGAGTCGATGATTCATTCCTCTTCTATGTTTCACTTTATTATGGACATGACTTTAGTGAAATCCGATGTGTGATTGTCTGTGACTCTGTGACACAAGTAACCCGTATCCCGCAATACGAGTTGCGTCATATGAACAACTACAATAAAAATATAATCCCAAAAATCCGCGGGAATTTAAAACTTTTCTTTTTCAGAGTTTTGTGACAACCCAGGATACCGTAGGAGGGCGGGGAGTGATCGCCGGTGCAAGAGGCATGGACAAGGGGCGGCTCCTGACGAGCTTCTGGGTAGGGGGTACAGGGATGAATCGAACGCACATGAATGAGAGGGATCCGAGGGCTATGTAGGTATGGGACTACACAGTCTAAAGATAACTTAAAGGAATTAATTGAGCTACTCATAGCAACAAGATGCATCTACCTTTTCGGTTGTCCATCTCGAGAGAACTCCAAAGTTAAGCGTGCTGGCCTTGGAGTAGTCTTAGGATGAGTGACTTCCTGGGAAGTACTTTCCGGGAAGTGTGTGAGTGAGGACAAAACACGCTAAAAGGTCCCGTGTTGGTGTGTGGGGACAGCTCTATCATTCCGTAGCGGCCTCACATCATTACAGATGGTATCAGAGCTCACCACGCTTTCCATGGGACGCAGTTTATGATGATATCACCATCCTAATAATTTTTGCTATGATGTGAACGTAGGATGGCACCTGGTCGTGGACGAGAACGTCCAGTCCCAGAGGAGGGGAGACGTGGAAATCCTCCACAACCGGATCATATGCAAGAAATGAGGGATTTACTGACGGAGCTTATCACTATTGTGAGACAACAAGGAGCAGCACCAGCTCCACAACCGGTCCCTGCACCACCACCACCTTATGTACCACCACCACCTCCTGTACAACCGGATGCAGCTCCTGTACCTGCATCACCTATGATGAATGCGGAATTTTCCAATTTCTTGATCGAGTAGAGCGTCGTGCAGCTCCAAGATAGATTTGGTGGTACATCTGATCCAGCTGTGGCAGAGGATTGGTTGGACAGGATGACTCAGATATTTGATCTTATCCAGTGTCCTGATCGGTTTAGGGCACACATATCCATCTACCATTTGGATGGAGAGGCGATACACTTGTGGAAAGGAGTTGTCCAACCATTTGGGGTAAACTATCAGTTCACTTGGGGACAGTTCGTCCATGCATTTCGAGAGAAATATTACTCACCTGGAGTACAAGAGGAGATGACGATGAAGCTTATTAGCCTTCAACAAGGAAATCGTTCAATGAAAGAATATGAGAGAGAATTCAATTCATTGGCTAGATATGGAGGTGAGATGTTGCAAACAGAGACCTTAAGGGTCAAGAAGTTCGTAAGAGGACTTCGTCCATCTCTCAAGGTAAAGGTAGGTTTCGAACTACCACATATATCTCATTGAGATAATGTTACCTTGCTAATTTTGAGATTGTTTATCCATAGGATTAAATCATTTACATAAAATATGGATAGTCTCTTCACAAATTTTAATAACCACGTGGTTGGAAACTAATTAATGAAATCTTATAATTACCAATAAAAAGAAAATTTTGCTTTCGTATTAACATCAACACATATGATTTGAAAGTTTTCTATGAAGATTGGAAAACCCACCGTGTGCAGAACAAGTGATAAAGTGAAGCAATTAAAAGCCACATGGTCACGACAATTCACCAATATAAAAAAATTAGAAAAAAAAGAAAAAAAAACATATGACGAGAGCCATATAAAACACTATTTATATGAAAATTTTATGATTTTATATGAATGATATAAAATTAAGTTAATTAAAAAAAAATAACGACAACAAAGATTAAAAAAAAAGGAAATAACATATAAAAGCTCCACCTTCCTTTTCACCCATTGGTAAAAGCTCATCTGCAATCAAGAAAAAAAAAAGTAAAGCTTTTTTTTCCAAAAAGAATGAAGACAAAAAACAATTGGCTTGGTGTAATAAAGTGTGGTTGGAGGGGAAAAAAACAAGAAGAACAAAAGCATCGACATACCATGTTGGTGTTTGGCGTCATGATTGGTCGTCCGCTTACGACTCTATTTATTCATATATATTTGCATTAAATATTATTTTACACTTAAAAAAATATATCTGGTTTTTTTGCCAAAGTAACCATCGATTTATTATATTGTATTTTAATCGTCGCATTTTTCACTAAAATCATAATCCACACAATCTATAGAGACATATTTGTCACATTTAATTTACAGAAACATTTGTATTTTTTTTCTAGACAAAACCTATAAAATTTACAGAAAAATGCGGTTGTTATAATTCAGAAATATTAATTTATCTCTAATGGACTATTCGCTCCTCTTTTTTCTGTCATGTGGACGGAAATTTCCTCGATTCTTTTCCGTGTACGTACGTCCATTCGTCGTAGGAATCTTGCCAAGACTTTGGAATATGGGCCCCACTTTAAATCATTTAAATTAAGATATTGTTAGGTTTTCTGACTTCTTGGAGATTCTGGGCCCACATTTCACATGTGCGGACAGAGAGATCAATCAGAAAATTCTAAATAACATATATACCCCTATATTTTTGGGTATTTTATAGATATTGCATCCATATTTATAATTTACATTTTAGTGCCAATTTCATACCTTGTTTCACAAATATGAATATCACATACCGCATTTCAGATATATGAATTCTACAAATCATCCCAACAGTGCATGTTCTTTAAACTATATATTTGCATCGATTCAAAGATAAATCAACAAACACAAAATATCATCATCAATTTCAAATCCAAAAGCGACAAGAATCTTATGAAATTCGAAACAAAGAGACAATAGAATTTTCAGCATATATAAAGATCATTACACAATTTACAAACTCCAAACTTTCTTCCAAAAAAAAAAAAACAGAATCGAGAATTCAGACAGGAGTATTCGGAGATGTGGAAGCAGGTTCCACTTTCTTCAGTTGAATTGCCTTATGAGACTCGTCTTCACCATCATAATATATATAAGCAAACCCTCCATGCCGTGTCATGTCCATGCCCTGCATCTCGTCCTCGGCCGATATCCGAAGCAACCCCATCTTGTGCAGCACGAAAAACAGCGTCCCCATCGTCGCGCTTACCCAACCGGCAATGACCAGAATCTGTATCACTTGCGCCCCAAGCAACCTTCCTCCTCCTCCCATGAACAGACCGTACGGACGGCCCGGTTTTCCTGGGTAGACCTCTTCCACGTACTTCTCGGTGGCGAATAGGGCGGTGAAGATCAGGCCCCAAGCCCCGCACCCTCCGTGTAGCTGAGCGGCCTCGAGCGGATCGTCGAATTTCATCTTCTCGGCCAGCTTGTTGCAACCGATGAGGACGAGGGCTGCCACGAACCCGCAGATTATCGCCGCCCATGGCTCCACCACCCAGCAGCCGGCGGGTATGCCCCATCATATATATATATATTGCGTCCAAATACAGAGCCGCCGTCGAGCCGGCTAGGGTCGTTGTGACGGCTGTCCGTCCGACCGCGCTCCACTGTCCGTAGAACGAGCCGGATGAGTTGTACGGACTGAGGATCTTGAGGAACGAACCGGGGTTGAACCCGTACCAGCCGAACCACAGGAGGAACGTGCCAAGAACGACTAGAGAGGCCGAGTGGCCACGTAGAGCGATGGCTCGTCCTCCACTACCGAACCGTCCGATTCTAGGGCCTTCGATTAGGGCTCCCCATAGTCCGGCGATCCCTCCGACCATGTGCACGACGCCTGATCCAGCGAAATCAATGGCTCCCGTCCCGAACAATAGATCTCCACCGGTCTTAATCGGGCTAGCCCACCCGTCCGCGGACCAGAACCAATGAGACACGACCGGGTAGACAAACCCAGTTAAGAAAGACGAGTAAATAAGATAAGCCACGAACTGGGTCCGTTCCGCGATCGAGCCACTGGTGATTCCGGCGGCCGCAATAGCGAAAGCCCACTGGTAAAGAAAGTGAGAGTAATCAGCAGAAGAGGTCGGGAACGACTTCAGGCCGAAGAAGTGCTTGCCGATGAATCCATTGGAAGGCGAGCCAAAGGCGAAGGCGTGTTAGTGAGCATTATGTTCATGGTGTTCTTGGCGCGTACCGAGCCAGCGCATAGCATGGCGAACCCTAGTTGCATGGCGAAGACGAGGTAAGCCGAGAAGAGGAGATAGGTGTTGTCTATGGCGAAGGATGCGTCCGTGAATTTGGTGTCCACCGCACCGAACTGGCCGCATATGTAGTCGGCGGCTGCCGTGCCGTTCGGGCCGAGCAGCGACGACAAGGCTGCGGCCGAACAGTTTAATCCTCCCGACATTGTTTTGTCTGAAACGGACACGAAGAGAGATAGAGAAGAAGAACAACTATACACACGGAGAAAGAGTGCCAGTGGTCTATATAAAAGGAGAGAGAGAGAGGACTTGTAAATTTTGGCGTATAATAATTTTTTTTTATAAATAAAATGTATGGGAAATAAAATAAGTGGATGTGATTTTCGACGGAGGTGAAAAACAATGAATAGTTATTGGTTATAGATATAATAACATTTTTTTTTTGCAATCTTTTTATTTTATTTTGCGAATATTCATTCTATCGAGACAGTAAGTGTGATATTCCACACATTTATGGTTCCCCGTTTGCCCCGTTGGAGAATTTTTTTTTTTTTGAGAATACAAATACTAATTGCAAATTTAAAAATTGAATTCATCGTGACGCTAACTATAATTGCTTGCAATTTCACTTTGTTCTAAAATTATTGGGCGACTTACACTTCAACCATGATATTAGTACATAGAATTTAATGGTTGGAACTTATATTATTTGGATTTGAATCTTATTATAAAAAACCTAGATTTGTACTATTCCTTCTATCTAGTCATTTTATTGTTTTATTTTCTTTAAAAATAACTAAAAGTCAAAATATATTTTTTCATTTCTTAAGAGTGTGTTTAAATGAAAAATTATATTATTTTATTTTAAAAAACTTTTTTTATGCGGTGCAGACCTTCCTTAATAATATAAAAGTTATCTCATTTTTTATAAAAATTGGTAATAAATAAAATTGGTAGCATCGTCAGTTCGTGCGCCCAAGTTGTCTTTTTTCTAGGATTAACTATTTATTCTTTACATTTTTCTTTTTCAAACAAGTTTCTTATCAAATTAAATAATTTTCTTTTTCTCATATTTGGTTTCTTAATTTTATATTGTATTTAAAACTCTCAAAATATCGAAATTTTTCTATTGGCAACGGTTGTTCCATCGGGCTGTTTTTATTAAACCCATCCAAAGGTGCGTATACGTTAAATAATACATTATTAAATGATTTTTTTTCACAATGCCATTGAAGATTCTAGGTGTCCCGTGGGACCAGCAGAAATATTCTAATTGATTCTAACTTTCCCCGTAAATTATTGATTGAATACCAAATTTTAAATATTTATTTTAAATTTAAGTTATAGTGGATAAAAAATTACTCCCTCCGTTTCAAAATATTTGTAGTTTTATGTGATTTTCCATGTTTTAAAATATTTATCATTCTACATTTTCAAGGCATTTTTTTACAATAGTTTCCGATTTTATTCCTATTAAATTCTAATAAATTATTAGTGATAACATTGTTTTTATCATTAAATAAGGGTATATGTGACTTTTTTTATCTTTTCTTAAAAAATGTGAAATAACCTAAAACAACAACTATTTTGAAACGGAGGGAGTATAATTTTATTTTTGAAGAGTTAGGGGTATTACATTTTTTTGGTAACGGCGGAGAATCCATCGTAATAACCTTTCAGATCAGACACCGATTGATTCCGCGGGTCGGACAACATCTCGGACAGTAAATCCACTGGCTCTGCATAATAGCCGACAAACTACGGAAATCAAATAAACTAGTAGAAACTGACCGATTCATCAGCAGAAATTTAGACCTAAAAAGGAATCTAACCCACAATCTCATGTGGAAGGGATTTCTCATTTTTTAAATGAATTGGAACTATTCAGGTATTATATTTTATAGTTTAAAACTGAAAATTTTGTATTCTATAGTACATATCAAATAAAAAATATTAAAACTAATATAATATTGTCATGGTTTATATTGGTTTTATTTATATACTTTATATATGAAAATATGTTTTATTTTGTGTAAAATATGATATTATATATGTTTGTGTGTGTGTTAAGAAAAAAATGAGTGGACTCCGTCTACCGAACTAAAAGTCAGACGAGATATTTTAAACGCAAGATCGTGGGCCTTTCAATTCATAATCAACTTCAATAATAAATTAATAATAGCCTTAAATTTAATATATATATATATATATATATATATATATATAAATTAAATGAAGTCGTCATTCGTTATTTCTTGAAGGATAAAAATTTTCGAATCATTTTTTTTGTTTTGTACATATGATAGCATGACGCCTTTGTTAATGCAAGGAAAGAGTACCAAGAGAAGATTCAACATCTAGAAGATCTCAGATAAGAAGAGAAACATGTCAATATAAAGAAAGGGAAGGAACAACCAGCAAAGGAATTACTGGCAAGAGAAAAGGAAATATGCCATTGAAGAAAAATAGAAAGAGTAAGCAAAAGGAATAAAGATAAAGAAAAGGAAAAACAAATATGATGAAACAAAATGGAAACCCTATGCAGGAGGGTGGGCATAAATAAAGAGGCGTGCACAATAGAAGAGATCACCCAAGCAGAGAGAGAATGTTTGAGTCGTGAAAGCTTTGGGCATAAACATATTTGTATGGGAAACACGGGTGAGTGATACTTGAGATATAGTGAAGTGTATCTGAGGGGGAGCCTTCAAATAACAGGCGAATCGCTCAAAGGGCCTAGACGAGTCTAGGGTTACACGGGGTGTGCGAGGCACACATAGTGTATGAGCTGAGGGAACAAACTCAAGGGGAGTTGTGTTCTTGGATGGATTAGGCTCGAATAAAAAAGAGTTATAATTTATTTTCTTTACAAATGAATAGAATCAGTTGGAAAGTTATTGAAAAAACAATATCGTGTGATTTTACTTTTTCAACTTTAAAAGACAAAAACAAATCTCTGGATTTTATGCAATAATTGTTATTACCAATAATTTTATGTGTACGTTTTCTATCACCTTAATATATAGTACGATCACATCATTAACTGTTGCTACAAATTAAATAATTTTAAAATTATAGGGTGAAACCTACTATATATAAATAATATTTAAGATTTTTAGCCGATCAGTTTCGGTTGGTTTATCTATTCCGCGTGATTTGTCGTTTATTGTGTGAAGTCGAGAATTTACTGTCCGAAATACCATCCAATCCGCGGATCGACCGGTGGTCGGTCCGAACGGCTATCACGATATTCTCCACCGTTTCCAAAAAAATATATATATATTTAAGACTGCTAGATAATAAAATTGAGATTTAGGGGTCACCATGACGTCAATGCTAAAATTTGAGGAAAATTACAATTAATGCCCCTAATCTTCAAGACATTTACACATAATGGCAAAGATATTGGATTTATACACCTTTCGCCCATTTATGAGACAATGCATAAAGAGCTGACTGATTTCCGAAGAAATCAACATTTATATGTGCAATTAAACATATAATTCTAAATATATAAAAAATGATATAACATTTTAAATAGAAATTAATCGTCAGGATAATTTTATGTAAAATTCTAATTATGTGAAGATTTATACTATAGAAAAATATTTTTTTTAAAAAAAAATAGATCTATAATTAATATAGAATGCAAAATATCATATCTACCATCGATCTAAATTTAACAAAGAAAAAAGAAGAGATTTTTGTATTATATAATTATAATATGTCTTTGATTCTATATCAGATATTAGGATGAGGACTAAAAATGTTTTATCATAAAAAAATTGAAAATAAAGCATCTAGAAATAATTTGAAATGTATGAAACTTGAGACCGCTGCAACTAAATACACAAATAAATCAACTTGAATCTTTTTTTATATATTTATTATGGATGTATGTATCGATGTCTTTAATAATAAGATATATTTTTTTAATAAACTTGGAAAAAATATTTATAGAATTGGGGGTGACGTCATGGATTACGGCTACAGATGGATTGATTAGTTGGTATTTGAAATTTAAATTGCCATTAATAAGAATAATAAATTTTCTTCACAGTTTGTTCATAAAATAAAAAATGATCATATATCAGTATGTAAAAATATTTATTCGTAGGCTAAATAATAATTGATGGATTTTAAATTTAACCTTCTTTTGTGATCCAAACAACATATGTAATATAATATGTTTGGAAAATTTATATGTAGAAAGATAATTTAGTTTCTTTTAAACCTACAACTCTATACGGTGCGGAAGATTAGTTATATGTAAACTTTTGACATTTTGACATAATAATGAAAATGTTAATGGTGATAGAAAAAAAAAATATATGTAGATAATCTATTATCAGTAGATAATATTTGGTATTTTTTATTCAATTAACCTTTTTATATTAAATAATAAAACAATTCTATACATATAAATACGTCTATATTATTAAAAAGATTCAAATAATTATTTCGTAATTCGTGTAAACATTATGAGATAAATTATGAAAGTTGACTTTGGCAGAACTTGCGGAACTCTTTCTGTCCCTTGAAAAAAAAAAATCTTGCACTAGTAATCAAGAGTAGATTAATGAGTGACTGAATCATATATATAAAATATAAGAATAAAAAATTGTTGAGAGAGTTTATAAAATGTATGAATGAATAATATATATATATATATATATATATATATATATGGTAGACGTCCAAATATAATTCAAGAGTAGATTAATGAGTGTTTGACATTGTACGTAAATATTTTGGTCAAATATTCAACCCCATCATATATATATATATTGCGTCCAAATATAATTCAAGAGTAGATTAATGAGTATTTGACATTCTACGTAAATATTTTGGTCAAATATTCAACCCCATCATTTTATTTATGAATTGCTCCATTTATTTTCTTTTGCAGTTGCACACCAAATAAGTATAGCCCTCAATCGTTGACTATTTAAGAAGTATATATGGGTCGATATTTTTTCTTTAAACTTCTAATAATCTTTCTATAAAGAGATAACTGTGGGCCTAAAAGCCCATTAAGGCCCATGATCAGTTCCATTGATAAACCTTAGGCCCAATAAAGAGCCCCCAACGCATGTGATTATTTATTTGGGAATTATTTCATCCAAATTCCAATTGTTTACAAATCAGTTGTCTATATTTCCCTCTAAATTAACCATTGTGATCGATTTTCATATCAATTCACAACTAAAGCAACTTACTTTGTAAATTAAAATGAACCAATCCTGTTATCCGTTCTCCTCTTTAACTTTGTAAATTAAAATTGATTATAAGGGTAAAACTCCTAAAAAACCTCGAACTTGAAAAAAAATATACAAATAAACCTTTACCTTGCAAAACTGTCATTCAAACCTCAAACTTGCAATATATAACTGAATAAAACCTCGAACTTGTAAATTGTTGTTCTAATAACCCGTTGACTTGTTTGACCACAACTTCAGACAATCAGAAATCCACGTTGGTTCGGAAAGATGATGTCAGCGTATCCACGTATCCAATTTTAAATGAATTTTTGTCACATCAGCATTTTTCGGGTCGAAATTTAATCCTATTTGAAAGTAAATAAAGTCGGTTTTTCGATCGTTTGAAATTGTGGTCAAACAAGTTAACGGGTTATTAGAGCAATAATTTGCAAGTTCGAGGTTTTATTCAGTTACATATTGTAAGTTTGAGGTTTGAATGACAATTTTGCAAGTTGAAGGTTTATTTGTATATATTTTTTCAAGTTCGAGGTTTTTTAGGGGTTTATCCTAAAAAAAAAATAACAAGACAAGTTTTACTCAAAATAACAAAAAACTCAAAGACAGATTTCAACATTTGTGGCAATAACAAATTTACACTTGGTAATAATACAAATCTAGTAGAGATTGCATAATACGTTTTTTTTAAATTTATTTCCTTGAAGCAATCATATATTAGCTCATGTTTGTATTATACATAGGACAGCAAAGATTTCACAACTTTTACTTAAAAAACTCTTGAAGAATCCATATTGAATCCTCCAAAATAAAAAAAAAAGGGTAAGAAAAAAAAAACTCCAAAGACTCCATAATAGTTTCATAACAAGCTATTTATGACACCTTAACTAGTTCTTACAAAAAAAAACTGAAAAAAAAACCCCTCAAAATTTGGTCTTTAGTTACTTATTGATCAAGTTAACAAAAGGGTGTGACTAGGTTATGGAAACATGCCTTTCTTGCGCCACAAGTAACCGTAGCCATGGCCGGAGAGACGCCAAAATTACCATTTCCTTCGGCATCAAAGTTCCATAGTCCGTCCCATAACGCGTTATCTTCGTACATAGCAGCTTCAGGGACTGTCATCTGATGAACCGCAGGCCAGTAGCCGTTGTTGGTTTGATAGTGATGCACTTGCAATTGCTCCTCTGTTGCATTTGGAGCATAAGCAGATGTTGTTCCTGTTGCTGTTGTTTGCGGTGCCATCTGAGGAACATAGACCGCGTAATTGCTGTCGCTGCTGCTGCTGCTGCTATTGCTGTTGCTACTGTCCATGTTGTTGTTGTTGTTGTCGTCTTCGAGTAAAGAAATGATCTTTTTCATGTGTAGTTGGTTAAACCGAAAGAGCTGTTGTTGTTGTTGCATCATCTCCATCTGCCTTTGCTGTTGAAATTGTTGCCTCTTCAAGAGGCGGTTTTTCGTCTTTTCGACATTGCTGGCAGGAGATTTGGCCTTCTTCTTGAAATGGGTTCGCCAGTAGTTCTTGATCTCGTTATCCGTTCTTCCAGGCAAGCTTCGTGCTATGGTCGACCATCTGAATTTTATTTTTAATTTGTTTATAGTTGTTTAAGGTTTTCAAGCATAAGTAAACAGCCGAATTTAGAAATGATAAGACTGTGTTTGTATGTTACCTGTTTCCCCATTTGGCATGTAGCTCAAGGATTATGCTCTCTTCATGAGGAGTGATCTGCCCTCTCTTAAGGTCTGGCCTCAGATAATTCACCCATCTCAGTCTGCAACTTTTTCCATTCCTCTTCAGTCCTGAACAATCATATCATTGAAACACAACACAGTTCATGAGAGGGAGAGGGAAAG
>NW_010964923.1:1313364-1328336 GCF_000463585.1 Tarenaya hassleriana
GGGAAAGAGAGGGGAGAGAGAGAGAGAGTATAAGTTCTTGGAGAAAAAAAGAACCTGAAAGCCTAGCAACAGAGTTCCAACGGCCTTCACCGTGGAGCCTAACATACTCCATGAGAAGTCTGTCTTCTTCACTGGTCCATGGCCCTTTCCTCCAGCCTTCTTCCACCACTCCCCATCCTGCCACGTGTCCACCTCCCCATGAACTCATCCTTCTTCTTTCTTCACAACTCAATGAATCAAAACTAGGGCAAGTATTGTTTATTAAGACAGAAAGATATGCGCAATGTCTCTTGCCTTTAGGACAAATCTCTCTCTGTTTTGTTTTTGTTGTTTGTGTTCTTTTTCCTCCTCGCCCTCTCTCATTTATATATGCACTTAAAAGTCCCACTTCAGGGTCCACCATTTTTTCTTCTCTCAACTTTAATCTTGTCTCTTATCAGTAACCAAAGGAAAATAAAAATGCGATTTTTTTTCTTTATTATAATCAAGAACGAAAATGTACTTTTATATGGGCCAATATTTTCATATCAGAGAGAACCCAACCAAAAAAAAAACAAAGTGAATGAGTGAGTGATTCAAATAAGTTAAAATATTTGATGGAATCTGGTTATAGTTTCAATTCAACCGGTTACCATGCAGTGAGCTCAATTACATTACATATATGAAGAATACCAAAAATATTTGTTTAAAAAAAATTATAAATTCTCATAAGAATATAATTTCTTGTTTTATAAAGCGAAATGTTAAAATTCATTTACGAAAAACGAGTTAGAATATTTGTTGCCCCTCGTAATTCTATATGCTCTCTTTGAAGTTTGAACTTTTAATCCGTCGTTTTCTGAGTGGTATATATCCTTTCATATGTATGTGCATGAAACTGTTCTATATTTACCATCATATCATAACGTAAATTACGAAATTACCCTTCTCATCTCATCATCTAATCTCTGTATTTTTCCGGCATAGATTGCATCAATTGGTCTTATAATATATATATATATATATATATGTATATATATAAGCTTGGTTTGATATTAGCTCGTGATCTTTTCTCTAATGATATAGAACAAATAATCAACTCCTCGAATTTCTAACTTACAATATTGTTTCCTTTAACCACTTAATTGCATATGGTTAAGATTTATATATGTTTGATGAATAAGAACTATATATATATATAGCACAAATTTATAAGGATTAATTATCGCGTATAAATAATCCCATGAAATGATAATCAACTATGAAAACGATAAATGATCAATCACAACAATAAAGATAATTACATACGTGAAAATCTAAAATAAAAATACCATATATATAATTAAACGAATATATATATATATATATATATATATATAATAATTCGTCCCGTAGAACTTGATTGATTTATGTGGAAATTAATTAAATAAACCAATAATGAAGGGTCGATGGTAGTCAATCTGATAAAAAAACATGCTTGTTTAAGATGCAAATTTATAATATCATATGGAATTGTACTTGATTTGTAACAACCATATATTCTTTCACCAACATGTAAGAATGTTTAATAATTTAAATCCACACACACACACACACATATATATATATATATGATTGTATATAACTAAAAATAGTAATGCAATATACTTCGAAAGAAAATGTTTGCCACATATACCAAATAAGGGCATTATAGGGATTTAAAAAAGAATGTTAAGGCATTGGGTAACATGTTATAACAAGGCATCAAATCCCATAGAATAATCTTCTTTATGCGAAAGTTACTTACAAAAAGCTTCATCAACTTCTATTTTTGTGCCACGTATATAACCTACGGGTTATATATATGTAGACATATATATAGTCATTAAAGCAAAAAAATTATATTAATAAAAAAAACATAATGGTGGTGGAGTATTTATTTTAAGTTGATAAACACAATTGGACCAATGGGACTTCTCCAAGTGTTGGACGATTCACTAATGCGATCTTTGCCCTATAATCTTTTTTGTTTCGTATAAGATTCGTTGGATTCCACACAAGGAGATGTGGCAATTTAAAATAAAAATATTATTATTATTTTATTTTTGTTGTGAAATAGTTGATGGTTTTGGTACGTCACCACTAGACAGGTGGCTTTATATATATATATATATATAGTTTTCGTCCCTTGGAGATATTTGTAAGATTGTGCTTTTCCATGTGATCCTTTTCAAATATTTAGTAACTCTAATTCATTTTTATATACATGCTAGATTTATACAAGTGGGAAATCTTTTTTGGATAAATATTAATAAACAACCATCGATCGTATCTATTTATATCCGAACAGATAATAATAAATACAATTTAAGATCAATAGATGTTTCATTCATATTTAAAAAAAAAGTAAATAGATTTCTAATTGTAATGGAATTAGATTTCTAATCGTTTTTAAGTATGAATATATTTACAATGAATCTCGATCCTTTTATATATGTGTTCTCATCTTCCTGCTATAAAATAATAAATTTGTAGAAAAAATTTTATATTTAAAATTAAATATATTTTATTGATTGAATTCATAATTAATATGGAAACTTGGTATTATTTATGAGCTATTAATATTTGATATGCTCCAAACTTTCAAGTTGATTTCCAATAAACAATTTTTGTAAATCAAATATTAATTATACTTCATTGATTTTTTTTATAACAATATAAATTAGATTTTTTTTAATAAGTACGATTTCTTTGTCAAAATTAATAGTTGATGGATTTTTATAATAAATATAAAACTAAAAATTTTAAAACAAATTAAATTATTGATGTTTTAAAATTTCCAGAAATTTTAGTTCGGCTTTATTTTGTGGCAATGCTAATATGTTTAATAATCATATAATATTTTTAACGTAAAAATGAAAAATCAAGAAATTGCAAAAAAAGTTGAGGGTACTTCGACGGCTAAGAGACTATCCCCGCACGGCGTCAGCAACATCGTCCATTGCTTATCCATAATCAATTCCTTAATCTCTTTGATTAGACACTAATTATTTTTTTAATTGAGGCATCTAAAAATCATTCATCAACTTAAACTCCGTGTCTCGTACGGATATTTTTTTTCTAATTAATTTAAAAGCTCTTTTTGTACTGCAAAAACATGTTTCACAGCTAAGTAAGCAGATGCATGCCCCAAGTGATTTTGCAAAGATTTGCTTTTCTCATAAAATATTTTCCTTGTTATTTGTTTTATATTGTGACATGTATATGTACTATATATATATATTATACTATAGCCATATCTTTGTATGATCTATGTATCATATTTAAACTATTTATTTTTCGTTCATACCAAAAAAAACTATTTATTTTCGATATTTGTATCTTATAAAAGGAAGACTATTTTGTTGTATTCATTTAATAAATTTGCAAATTTTGGCATCTTAAAACCAAACAACTATAAACGATATTTATATATGTTGTATCTACAATTTTTATTAAAAGATATGAACAATCTTATATAAATATCCCAACTTTTCAAATTGAATAAGATAAACATCTTAACCTTTAATTTGACAATATAATATTCTAAATGTTAAAATGTGTAAAATTAGTACGTCAACTTTTGAAATTAAGGATAATTCGTAATCAATACCTTTATAGTTCAAAAATGTCTAAATCGATTTGGATCTTGGTTGAGCAATTGAGTTATTAATTTAATACAATTATTGGAATTGATATACTAGTTTGGTATATTTTACAACATCTGAGTTATTTTTTTTTTATCAAATTAAAAATTAAGGTATTTTTTTACCAAAAAAAAATTAAGGTATTTATTTAATACATTTTAAAAAATCAAAGTATTTATATGAAATTTTTCTTAAAAACATAAATCTGTTTTTATGTCTTATTCTTTAATGTTTCTTAAATACTACAATATTATTGAAATGTTTATTGTATTTATTTTAATTTTCCACTAGTTTTGTGCTTTTGCCTTTTGGGTGGCTTTTCACTGTTATAACAAGTTGCACGATTCTATGATATGTATACTATTATTATTATTATTATTATTATTATTATTATTATTATTATTATTATTATTATTATTATTATTATTATTATTATTATTATTATTATTATTATTTAGCTACTATATTGTTGTTCCTATCTTAATTGAAAGTGCACATGATGCGTACTTGGCATGCCATCTCCTAAAATCTTTTGGCAAATCATTGTTATTCTCACGTTTTTATCATAATTAATAAATAATTACGCACGTAATTATTCACGTCTTAAAATGCATAACTTCAATTTATAATTCGATTATAATTGGAATTATTTGTTTGTTTTATTTACCAGTGCTAACATTAACCAGTCCAAACCATTGGGCGGTCGACACGTGCCTAAATCGTTGGTCAGTGTATTTACTATTGATTATTGCTGATTCCCTCCCTCATGGTATTTACTATTGGTTAGTGTTAATAAATCCTTAATTAATATATACATATATATAAGATTTTATTAAATATATATGGATTGATAATTTAATCTATTGTAACATTTATAGAATTTGAATTGATCTTATCATAAATTATATGCATTAATTTTTCAACTATTAGATTAGCTAAAATTCTACAGATTTGTAGCATAATATCATCACTTAAAATTTGATCTTGTGATTCTAAACTTTGTAACAAATCATAATATTTTTTAAACAAATCTTATATAAATCACACACACACACACACACACACATATATATATATATATATATATATATCTAAAATATGATGATCCATATCTATGGAGGGGGCACGGGAGAATACTTAATAGAAGAAAAAACTTAACTTTACCATAAACATCATGATCTTGTATTGAAATTTCTACTAAGAGAATCAATTATTTCTTGAAGCTTTTGGACTCTTTTTAATAATCATCTTTATTTTTTAATATTTTATTTTATGAATATGAATCAGAGTTTCACTAACTTCCAACTCATTATTTTAGTAATTTATTTTTTGTTGCTATTGTTGCCGTTTTGTTTGTTTTTTATAAGATGACATTTTTGTGGGCCTAAGGATTTTGTTAACGATTAATTATATTATTATAGTTTTATTCGAACACATTATTATATAAAGAAATTTAACTAAATATGATTAATCTTCAATCATATATGATCTTATTACTACTAATATAGATCCGATTATTATATAACCTAAAACCCATTATTTGTTAAACTAACTAATATGCTGTCACGACGTTGTCACATTCATATCGTCGTAAGCATTTATTTTGTTATATTCTATAGTTCTAATAAGATTTTCTATTATAAATTTCAATTTTATCGTTTAAAATTACATAAATCACTATTTTTTTTAGAAAAGACACATTGATTGAGATGATTATAATACGTAGTGTAATTCTCAAAACAATAGGGGAAATATGATTGTTCTCTTAGTAAAATAAAATATTAAAATTCAATGGTCGGACCAAAATGCATACCTTTCGAGTTTCTATAACTAGCAGTAGACTAAAAAAGTGCTGACAATTTTTTTTAATAAAAAAATAGGATATGATTAGCTGCATAGAATTGCCGTAACAAATAAATATCTTCGTAACATTCAAAAATCTAATGACACATCTCTCCTCCTTATAAATATCGATTTTTGTTTTACGAAATTTGAATTTATTTTATTTGGACAATTTGGTAATTTAGGGTTAATTATAACGAGTTTGGCAATTAGGTAAGGCGAGAGACATGATTAGTGATGTATGATGTCACATTTTGTTGTAGTGCATAGTCCAAACATTTTGAACCGCAAAACTTTGACCACACGGTCTATACCGTTGACTGTAACCATCGAGGCCGGTTAAAAGCTAATTATTATTATTATTTAATGATATTCGGTTTAAGAATTTGGTTAGTGAGTTAATCCACAACCAAGAAAAATAAATAAATGAAATGAAATGATTTGCAAAACCACTCGTGCGTGCGGGAGAAAGGAAAAAACCCTAAACCTTGACCTTTGACTATGAACATACATTCATTTCATCATCACCATCATCACCATCATCATCATAATAAATGTTAAATTTCATTACAGAAATATTTTTTATTTGTGAAGCTTAGCCAGTTGCAGAATTGAAAAGACCCATAAAAGTGAAAATATTTTTATTTGATAAGCAGTGGTCAATTCAGAACAATTTGTTTTCATCGGATATTAGGGCTGGACGTTTCGGTTCGATTCTTCGGAACTGGATCGAACTGAACCGTTAAAACGATATTTTTTCCAACCCGAAAACCACTGTTATTTCCCGAACGGTATCATTTTTAGAGAACCCAATTTTTTCGGAACCAAACCGAATCGAATCGAACCGAACTTTAAAAATCTCGAAAAACCGAATATTTTTAAAGGAAATCTATCATTTTTTTAATAAAACCCAGAACCGAACCGAACCGAATACAATAAAAAACTCGATTGGTACCTATTTTTGTAAAACCGAAAGAACCGAACCGATCTATTCCATCCCGAACCCGAACCGTTTCTCGAAACGCCCACCCCTGTCGGAGATATGTAATATAGTTGAAAACAAAAATGCAAGAATAAAACAAGGGACACAACACAACATTCTGTCTAATTTTTAGGCGAATTGACCTCTATATGTTTCATATTCATAATCTCTCCAGAATTCAATCCAGGTTGCCATTTGTGATTGTAACACCAACGAACATTGAAATTCGAAAATTTTCAACATATTTTGTCATTATTCGTATATTGAAAAGTATTTTTTTTTAATTAAAAAAGTCACTCAATTGATTACTTCGGAAGTAGCACGTTTAATTTTGAAATTTTCTTTTGAAACCGAAAAAGTAGATACAGATATAAATAATTTAATTAATTTTTTTTTTAAATTATTGTTGTCTATGTAGTCTTATATATACATAACTTATATTCTATTTGTCTTTGTACCCTCTTATTTAGAACTTTGACAAGAATCGTTCTTTATTTGCATCTTTTCATACTGACGATCACTTACCACTTTTATCGGTACCCGAAATATCGTAGTCATCTTCCAAAAGAGATGAATAAACACTTCATTTTCATAAATACGTAGTGATCACACTGCTTTATATATATATATATATATATAGTAACTTGTAACCAAGATTAGTTATGATACATTCTAGAACAGTCGAGTAAGAAGTGAACCGAGACAATATATATATATATTCTGATTTAAAGTAATGTTAGTGGGCTATAATTAGATGGATGGACCTAACTTATGCTTAATGCTAAACATGTTTCTCACATTTCGTTTTCATAACCTTTTTCCACCACTTATTTTGTTACATGGATATGTTGGCTCCTTTGAATAAATTCAAAAAGAGACATTATTATTGCATACTACATTACTCTTATGTATATATATATATTTATATATATGTGTGTATGTATCTTAATCATATCCATAAAAAAGAATATTACTTTAGTGTATTTAAGGTTGTAGAATTATATGCCATTGCCAAAAAAGTATTTTAGTAAATTCATTATGGATATAGATAACGATGTCTTTGATTAACATGGAATAACAGAAAAATGTACAAGATGAATAAACATTTGTAAATGTGTCGGCATATATTATTCTCTTTATGTGCGAAAAAAACTACTTTGAGATATATCCTATCGAATTTAGTTTAATTTAATATGATTTTGAGTTTATTCAATCCACATTAATGCAAGTCAATATCAAACAAAATCTAAATATAAAGTTAAATTATAAATATAAATCATTTGGTCTAACTTTTTCATTTCGAAATCCAAGCAACTATGTTTAAAAATATGAAAAATGATATTTTTCTACTTGAATTTAGCAAAAAACTTATTTGAATTCAAAATTTTCCAAATATATACGCTAGATAATCATCATTTACATACAAAATTTTCCAAGCAACTATGTTTTAAAATATTAAATAAAATGGAGAAACAATACCAACATGTGATAGTATTGTTATGTGGGTGGAAAATCATTATTCAGCCAATTTGCGGATTGATTTTCACTTTTAAGCCACCGGCCTTAAACCCTTTGAAGCATATAATCATACACTATGCTTATCCTGCTTTAATTTCCCTAGCAACTTAAAATTTTTAAGACAGACTATTAGTTAGAGGTAGTAAATTGAATCCTTCATTTTCTGAAATATCGTTTTTTTGAAATCGGACCCATTTAGATCGTTTGTTTAACTACGGTTAGAACCATGTATTTATTGTCTTCGTTAGTCTTCTGTCCATGACAAGGAATCTGACTATTAGAGACCGAAAACACAATATCATGATCCAAATATTCTCTCGAAAATTTGGTAACATTTATATTTAACCGATCGTTTAATTAGTCATTTAGGATAATTCTCTATCTATAGAGAACATATGAAGATCAAAAGAAAGAAAATGCATTCATATACCGTATCTCGTCTAATCGACACATCTATAGATATATATCATTTTGGGTGCATGTATGCCTTTAGAAAATGAAGTAGGGAGTTAGCAACGCCAACTTAACCAAAATTTATTTAAAAGCTAAAGGACATAATTTTTCCAAAATTGAAATTTAAAATTCTAAAATAATCGAACTGAAATCCGAAATATTCATATGTTATCATATGTAATATGGAATATGTAACAAAGTTTTAGCGTGGAAATGAATGAAATTAATCAAATTAACACGGACCAAACATTTGGATCTTCACTGCAACTTGAGCTTCCAAACACTAAGTAATGCTTAAGGAAAAAAGAGATAGAGAGCCCTTCGGGCCAGGTCAGCTGGTAGGAAGTAGAGGGCAACTCCTTGAAGTGGGGGATCGAACCCTGCCGTCTCCCTTCCTCTGACCTGTTCGTCTGTCAGCCTATCATAATGGGCTGATTTACTTCTTACGTGTGTTGTAGGCTCGTGTACGTGGGCTTGGAGTTTGACCCGCAGACGTCTAAGCCCAACTACGGTCCGAGCGTTAGGCGCGTCTGGTGGCCAGGTCCGGTGGGGGACTGTTAGGCGCAGATGGTGGCCAGTTCGTCTCCGTTTGTAAGGATAGGTAGTCACGAGGTTCCCCAATATATCAAAAAAAAAAAAGAGATAGAGAAAGGTTTCGGACAAAACGTAAAGAAGAAGACTAACTAAAACATTGTGATTAACCTAATCCTTAATTAATTAATTATTTAATTAAAAGCTTTAAAAAAATACCCTTTGGCTGTTAAGCACTAGCGACCAATCCACCGAGTGCTCCCTTTCCTTTTTTTTTTACTTTGAAGAAAATGTTATTTTCATGGTTAATCGCAAACATTTAATCTCCCGATTTTATTTTTATTTTTATTTTATTAATTAATCCTTTTAACCTAATGTTTCATTGGGTTATTATTATTTTTTCCCATGACGCACACGAGCGCGTGACCTTCTCTGTCGTTCATTTGGTTTACACTTTACACCAAAACGTTACATCATTTTTTTTTCTTCCAAAACAAATAACCTAAACTAATTATTTGGATTTAGAATGATTACGCTTAAAAATTCGATACTGTTAAAACTCAAAATGAATTCTGAATTTTATGTTTGAAAAAAAAAATGTAAATGTTGGTTCAGTTTTTGTATTATTCTATCTAATTTAGAGACCGTTCAATATCTAATCTTCAATGATTGATCAAGAACGGGAATATAAAACAAACCTTTTTTGGAGATTTTTATCAATTAATTTTGTTTCTGTTCTCTAGTTAATTAATAATAATCCAAACATTATCCTAAAAGAAATCGGTTTTATTTTAAAACAAATTGCATGATGTTTTTTTCGTCTTCTTAAAAATTAAGAATGAGATAATTTTTTTTGGTAATTTGTATGAAAATATAATTTGAGGATGGAGAATTGTCGGATTCTAATTAATGGCGTAAAAAAAATGAAGATTTAGAAAAATGTAAATAACAAAAAAAAAAAGATGTGTTGGCGCACGAGTGGGTTTTGGAAGATTTTGTGTCCTTACACTAAAGTCAATGGGTCAAAGAGTTTTGCGGTCATTTCATCATCTCTCTCTCTCACGTCCGAATAATATTATCTTATTTTATATAAAAAAAAAATTTGTTGGTAGGCAAAATATTTACATCATTCACAGAAAGATTCGACCGACCGTCTTCCTCATATCCATATATAACCTTTGCAATCTTGACTTCCTTTGCCAATTGATATCGACATCTTCATAGTTCTCTCCCGTATAGTTGATTAATATGCTTTTTTCTCTCTCTCTTGAATTTTCATCTTAACAAAATTCACATTAATTATACTCTGATTTATAACTAAATTACTGAAATGGGTTTCACTAGAGACGGGTGTTTCGGTATAATATGATTTTCATCTTCGGAATCATACTATACCGAACCAAAAAATTTAGTATCGTTCTTGATCCGAATCATTAAAAAAATTTAAACAATATATTTTAGAACAGAATTTCGAAAAACAAAAAAAAAATCGAATTTTTTTAGAAAATATAAAATTTTCTTAATAACAACCGAAACAAAATCGAATCGAACCGAACTGAATATAATATAATAACCGATTGATATATATTTTACAAAACCGAATAATTTTTTTACCGAACCCGAACCGAATACTTAAACACCCACCACTAGTTTCCAATATATATCTACTCCGAAACACTTATATTTCATATCTAAAGTTTTACACAATTATTGACCGATAAATTACAAAAATACATCTAAAATCGAACTATTAAAAAAATAAACATTTTAAAGGAATACATCTAATATCAACCGATAAGTTAATTGATGGTCATATAAAGATAAAATATAAGCAATAAATCCTAGATATTTAAGCATATATTTTCCTCGATTTTCTCCCTCGCCAAATGATAAAGATTAATGCCGTTACCGCTACAATCTATACCTTCAAGTTTTTAAAGGGTAGCCGCAACCAAATGGTGTTGGAACATTCTATATATCCATAAACATAAATTTTCTCGAATATTTGGTTATAAAAATTTATTTTTGCATATACATGTATCAAATAGAAAATATTGGGTAGACCATTAGTTTATAATTTGCATCTACCATAGATAATATATTTATTAACAAATTCCCCTTGGAAACAAATTTAATTATCTTCACATCTATTAAACCATATATGCAACCCAATCTAGCGTGGGCGAGTGGTTGGCGTGTTGGCCAATGTGCCTTCACGTCGGCGGTTCGATTCCTGAGGTTGAAGAGGGGTATTCACATGGGTTCCCCGATCTTCTGGGAGATGTAGTTGAGCCGAAGATCCGGTGAATTTCCGGATTAACAAAAAAAAAAACCATAAATGCAAGAACCATAAAATGAGTTTTTTTGTGCGTTTATATTAAAATTACTTTCATAAATAAAAACGAACCGAGGATAAAAAAAACTGCTCCAATTGCAATGAGAAAAATGTCACTTATTCGGTAATTATGAAAAAAATATAAGACTAAAAAATAGTAATTCATATAGAATAAATTTACGTGATTTGTATAATAGTATATTATAATTGGGCCTTTTATAAAGTTTAGGCCATTAGGGCCCATAACTTGCAATTATGTTGCGATGTATTTATTTAAAAGCCCAATACCTTTCGTATTTTACGTTCTCAGGCGAAATCGAAGATCTCCATTGATAACGGCAACTGATTCTCGGAGGCATGGACGAAGTAGCCGAAGCAGTGGAGAAGACGAAGAGAGAATGGGAAGACGCGTACGAGAAGACGATCGGGCACATCATGGCGATACAAGAGTACGGCAGATCCAGAAGGGGAGGAGACGATGAAGGAGGGAAGATTTCGCTGCAGAGGCTCAACGGATTGGCTCAGGACGGTCTCTCTCTCCTTGATTCTCTGCAATTCAACTTGGATCTTCTCGCTCCTCAGCTTCCTTCCGATGATCAGGTTCAATCCGCTCAGACGCTGCTCGATTCATGGAAGAATCGATACAACAGGTGTAAGATCGGGGAGACTATTTTTTTATCCTTAGTTTGGTACAATTGGGTCGTATTTGGGGCAATAGAAGAAGTCCTTTTGTTGGATTGATAGTAGTCGAAACGTATTAGAGGCCTACACAGATATGAACTGCTGGAATTGTATCTGCATTAGAAATGTTGATTTGGAATAGATAGTGGGAGGCTGGGAGCCATGATCAAATGGCATAGGTGCATTCTCTGATTGTGTTTCGAGTTCTAGTTCTACTAAGAAGTAAGAACGGAAGATGGGGAGCATTAGATACGAGAAATAATGAGGAAAAATAGAAACATCATCTGAGTTTTGTGTATCCTCTGTCAAGGTTTAGAGGTGAAGATGTGAAAACATTTTTCAATAGTAAGCAGTGAAAGTAAGATCTATGTTCTTGGTTATTATGTTGTCGATTGACCTAAGGAATCTGGGTTTCTGTGTTTGTGGTCAGTTTGCGGATAAATCTTAGAAATGCTAACTTGCAAGCAAAGGATAACATAAGGAAAGCTGCTCAGGAAGAGGTAAGGGCTGTGGCCTTGCATGCATCTCCGCTATGTGTTGATTAGTTGTTTTTTCTTGGTAATTATTCCATTTTCCATTCCGGGTTCTCGCCTGAATGCAGAAGGTTTGCCCTGAGTTTTTCAGTCAAGTAGAAAACCTTAATAGTTACCTTTTTGCAGTTCTTATTTCAAGCAAGGCTAATTACATAAATAGTCATCTTCCTCTGTGGTGATTGTAGAGAGAGCTTCTTCTGGGTGGCGGAACGGAGTCCACAGTTCGCAGACGTAACCTACAGTATGTACCTTCTCACTGAATTTCATCTGCACGAATACCTTGTTGAAATCTTCAGGGAAGTTGTGGGAAAATGTTAGGATTTGATAAATTCTCTATTTGTCGTAAACGAAGCACAACTCGATAATTCTTGGATTTGTTAATTCTGTTGGCTTTCTTTCTGTTATCTTTTGTTTTCAATAACTATACAATTCTTGGTTGCCTTTAGGACAAAGGCTGGCATGACATCAGCTGCTGAAGGCATCACTGAAAGTCTCCGGCGGTCGCGACAGCTGATGGTTCAGGTCATAATAGCTAATATTATGGATATTGCTCTTGCATTTTCTTTTTGCTTCGCTGCATCTTATCAAACAAAAGATTAACAAATCGGTTGATCAAACTTGTTCTCTGAACTTTTGTGGGTACAGGAGGTCGAAAGAAGTACAAACACACTCATGACTTTTGGTATGTCATTCTTGCGTTATAGTTGAAAAATATGCTTAGGTACTCAATACAGTTTGAGATTTGTCGCGCTATAAATAGTTCCTTGGCATGCATGGCTTCCAAGAGCCATCATTTTCTATATGGTGATTAAATACACTTGCTTCGATGTTTCCCAATGACGAGGTGTATGGTGAAAATGAGTTAGAGACTGAATTTACTTGTACTTAAATTACAGAGGAATCTACCGGAGTACTTAAAAAGGCTGAGAGTGAATACAAGGGACATCGGTCGTTGTTGTCGAGGACCAGGAATCTACTTTCGACAATGCAACGCCAAGATGTAATTGATAGGTATTGTAAGGATTAAGTTCTGCACAGTTACTTCCAAAGATGAGTTCTAGGTCATGGCAAGCTTCTTTACGATTTTCTTTTGGGCTCTCTCAACAGGTTAATTCTCGTAGTTGGATTTCTCCTTTTCTCTTGCGCTGTCCTATATGTTGTTTCCAAGCGCATTGGAATCCTGAAACTACAAAGAATGGCTACCGCCGCCATAAAAGCAGCTGGAATGGCTGGAAAAGCAGCAAATGGGGCGGGAGGGGTAGGAGATGGTATGCATCTCGGAAAATTAGATGGAAATGCAGTTCCAAATGTTATTAATCCTCAAGAACAACGCATGCACGACGAACTTTAAGGTCTTGTTGTCTTTTCTCTTGTATATCATACTTTCTAAGTTTCTATACTGGGCGAGAGTAGCACTAGGAATCAAGTACTGTGTTTGTCTTCCTCCTCTGCAATCACTTTCGATGGATTCAAATATATTCATTTCTCATTTGCTTATATTGGGCATCTCTCTCAAATCCTTCTCTTCCACTTATGGCTAAAGTCTCTGTCTTTTAGTCGTTAGAGTAAAGCCCGGTTCTCACCTGTTAGTTGCACATGGCCTTACTATTTAGATATTTGTAGCTTACCCTTTCGTAGATGCAAATGGAAATGAACACGAAACACTTCATTGTTAGAATGTAGAGAAAAGAAAGAAACAGGTAAAGAAGAGGAGAGGACCGGTAGTCGCTTGTTATCAGAAACAAGTTTTGTTAGCTACCCGAAACCACGTAAACTGACTAGGAGGAAGCAGATCGGGAATAGTTGCTAGAGTAAAGCGTCGTTCACGATCAGGCTAAGAGCCAGAAGTTCTTGTGGGTCTTGGTGTTGAGAATGTAGCCCCCGTTCTGGCCCTTCTTCTGCACACCAACACAGGTACATTTGCAGTTCTCGATCAAATACTCTGCTGTATCTACTCCTTTAGAACCTCTTAGAGACCCTCCAGGCCGTCTAGATCTGACATCCAAAAAACGCCCGCGTTATCGTTCTCTGTTAATTTTTTTTATGATAGAAATATTTCTCTTCATGCATATGCTTTTACATCGTTCTTTTTTTAGCTAATTTCTGCGTGTTTTACCTGCCCTGTCTTGATATGGTGCATAGTCATAGTTATGAGTTTCCCTAGTCCATTGCGGGTTTTTTTGGTGTTGATAGGAAAGGGATAGGGGAGGAAACACTTACCCTAGAATGGCGGATGAAAGAGTTCGGCGTTGGCCTATAATGATAATGTCGATGCCGAGCTTTTCACCCAGAAACAGAACGGTTGCGGCTTTGGAGCCTTCAACGGGGAAACACTCTGCCCGAACGCAAACCCTAGGCTGAGCTATTTCACATATCCGCTTCATCTGGTCGAGAAAATTGATGTCCCCTTGACCAATCTCCGAGGCCAAGGCCGAGGCTGCGGCAGCAGCTGC
>NW_010964923.1:1328348-1335436 GCF_000463585.1 Tarenaya hassleriana
AGGATCTACCCGAGGCATTGAACGATACAGAAGGAGAAGAAGAAGAAGAGAGGGAGCTCGGTAATCTGAGGAAATTCGAAAAAGTGTTCTTCCAAGAGGAGGTGGAAGTATTGTTCTCGATGTGGACGAGGATGAGCTCGTCCTGTTCGAGCACGGCATGCGAGAGAGCGTATTGGAGAGCGGCCGTCGATTCCCGAGATGGGTCTGCCACCACCATTATCTTCCGAGCCGCAGGTAGCGGTGGTGGGCCTCGGCCATTTTCCATTCTCTCTCTCTGTCTCTCTCTCAAACAACAACTATTTTGAAACGGAGGGAGTATAATTTTATTTTTGAAGAGTTAGGGGTATTACATTTTTTTGGTAACGGCGGAGAATCCATCGTAATAACCTTTCAGATCAGACACCGATTGATTCCGCGGGTCGGACAACATCTCGGACAGTAAATCCACTGGCTCCGCATAATAGCCGACAAACTACGGAAATCAAATAAACTAGTAGAAACTGACCGATTCATCAGCAGAAATTTAGACCTAAAAAGGAATCTAACCCAAAAGCTTTGCTATATCACCACCATTTCCATAGGTTTCAAACGGTTTTTTTTTTTTTTTTGGATTGGAGAAAGATCAGAAATTTCAGGACATAGATCATCACATCACGATTCGCTGTCGCACCATTTGTTTGGTGTTTTGTCATGTTGATCCCCAAAAGCTGTTTGATGATCACTTCGGCCGTTTTTTCTGTTTGCCCTTATCGGTATAGAAGAGAGAGAGAGAGAGAGAGAGAGAGAGAGAGAGTCTATATTTCAGGATATGCCAGAAGAGAAGAGACTCTGTTTTGTTAATTTTAGGAGACGCCAACTTGAAAAGAAAAGAAAAACAGCACATGATGCTGCATTTCGACAAAATCCTAAAAAGATTATGATCCCAGAAACCACTTGATCGGATTACATAAGTGGGTATTGTCACAGACAAGAAAAATTTTGTAAAAAAAAAAATTAAAAAGAAAACGAATTCTTTTTTATTGAAAAAAAACTGCAGGAGGCTGCTCATTGAAGAGCATTTCCAACTTCAAGTGGAGAAACCATTTTTTGTGCTCCAACTTGAAGATAATCAGAAAATATCCAAACATCTTCAAAAGACAAATGCCATTCTAAGTAAATCCCCATCTGGGTTTTGGTCCTGAATCATTTAAAAAATGAGCAGTAGAATAGTGAAGTTCAGTTCTTGGCATTGAGCTTCTCCAAGAGGATTTTGTTCAATAACCCTGGATTTGCCTTCCCTTTCGAAATCTTCATCACCTGAAACAATTAAGGCACAAAATAAAAACCAAGTGGTTTAACCCTTTGAAGAGATGGGAGTGTTGAGAAAATGGATTTTCAGCTTATATTATAAGCATACCTGGCCGGCGAAATAGCCTTCCAGCTTGGTTTTCCCGGCCCGATACTGCTCGAGCTGCTTTGGATTCTCGGAGATCACCTTTTCAACCATTTTCTCAATCTCCGACGGATCCGTTATCTGCAGAAAATGCGTCAGATTTTATTAGATCAGGCGAAAAAATCCTTCTTACCCCAAGAATCGGTGGAAGGATATGCGTAAGAAGATCCAGAGAAATTCTCGTGGAGCGGATCCATGTTAAACCCGTCAAGTAAATCAAAATCAAACGTTATGTTTGCTGATTAAACACGATGACCCTTTCAAGTTCATCAACCAACTCGTACCATAGTTTCGCCCTTTTCGCCTTGTTCTAGTATCACTAACAGGTTTTAAGAAAATGTAACTTGCCTGAACTAAGTCTTTTTCCTTTATTACTCCCTTGACAGTCCCACCTTTGGCCAACAGCTCAAACAGTATCTGCAAAGTGGAAAACGCTCGAAACTGAATCGACCCACCGGAGAAATGTTTCGTAACAATTCGAAAAGAGAAATGGAATGAATCGGTACGATGTGAAAGCAGCCCTAACCTCCTTGCCGATCTTTCCACTAATGGTTCCATCTTTTATTGCAGCTATGAGCCCGGCTAACTCTTGGGCAGTAAGTTTAATGTCATTGATCGAAAGCTTTTCGTTTTTCAAGTAGGCAGCTATATCGCCCATTATCCAATTTGTCGCCAGCTTCACTTCAGCGCCTTTGGCAATGACCGCATCGAAATATTCAGCAACCTGAGACATTCATTCCCAACAAAGATATTCATATTAGTCATCGATAACTATTACCCCAAAATTTGCAAGTACTTGGAATGATTGAAAATTTCGTATTGTCATCACCAACGATACAAGTTTTCAGCATAAAGCATATTGGACTTACACTTGTGTCGTTTGCAAGGAAAAGCACGTCATACATGCTTAGGCCCATTGCCTCATATCGTCTGCGTTTGGCTTCGGGAAGTTCTGGTAAAGAAGAGTGGATGCTATTAACGTACTCTTGGGTCAGAATCACTTCCGGAAGATCTGGCTCCGGAAAATATCGGTAATCAGCAAGACCTTCTTTTTTCCTCATCGTTACCGTTTTCTGAATGTTGATTCAAAACGTCTGAAACAGATTAGTTTGCTGGTAAGAAAAGAGAAGAGTTGATTAACTTTGTAGCAGAATGGAATTTAGAGTTTCAGCTAGAACCTGAGCAGTTCCTTCTTCCCAGAGTCGGGTTTCAGTTACGATCTGGTCACTTTGGCCCTGGCTATATAGATGTGCCTGTCTCTCTATCTCAAAGTCGATAGCTCTGTTAATGGATGAAAATGAGTTCAAATTCTTTATTTCCACCTGAAAAAAGAGAGTTCGAGGTCAAATTAGTAAACTGTACAATGCATATCATCAGTATCATACGGAGGAAAAATCAATGGATGATAAGAAAGAGAAATTTCAGCAACAGAAGAACTATTCACCTTGGTGCCAAACTCGGTTTGCCCAATTGGACGGATCGAGATATTTACATCACAGCGGAGAGAGCCTTCTTGCATATTTCCATTGCTTATTCCCAAGTACCGCACAATCCGTTGCAATTCACACGCGTACTCAGCAGCTTCTATCCCGGTTCTCATATCAGGCTCTGAAACAATTTCAAGCAATGGAACACCTGCTCTATTCAAATCAACCTGCATTGTATGGGAAGATTCTTATAAGCAAAATCGGATAACCATGACATAACCAGAACCAAAGCATTCTCAATACCCTAAAAGCTCAAAATATAGAGAGCTAAAAGCTAAAACCCCAAAAGGGAACGATGGAATCCTAAATACAGAACTGGGAACAGATCAAAGACTACACTTTTTAGCTTTGCATATAAAACAGATGAAGCATTAGAAAGAAAGAACAAAAACTTCCATGCCTGAGAGTAATCTCCATTGTCTGAATGGAGTAGCTTGCCAGCATCCTCCTCCATATGAACCCTGGTGATGCCAAATCTCCTATGCCCACCACCAAATTCAACCGGAAGATCCAAGTCAACATACCCACCGGATGCAATAGGAATATCAAACTGAGAAATTTGGTACCCCTTTGGAAGATCAGGATAAAAGTACTGTTTCCTGTCGAATTTGGATTTTAAAGACAGATTGCAATTCAAAGCAAGACCCAGTTTGATAGCGAACTCGACGACTTTGGAGTTCATAACAGGCAAAGCACCAGGCAAACCCATACATACGGGGCAAATACATGAGTTTGGTCGAGACCCGTAACTGTAAGAACAGCTACAAAACGCCTTGGTAAGCGTAGAGAGCTGAACATGAGTCTCTATGCCAATTATGGGTTCGTAATCTCTCAGAATCTGATGAAGCTTGTCGCTTTTATGGTTTCTGGGCGAAACCCGACTTTGCTGAGGCTGTTTCTTCTCCTGGGTCGCCGTCTGAATCCGACAACACCTCACCGAGAAGTTCAAAACTCCATTGTTCCTCTGTCTGAACAACAAAGTCCCCATAACTGAGAACTGCTTCGACTGAATTGTTCTAAACAGCGTCGTAGCCATCGTTACCGATGCTTTTTTTAATTTCAGAGACGAGAGAGTATATTCATGAAGACCGAACCCTCAGCAGCTATGGCAGCAACTGAAGCAGCTCTCAGCCAAAGCCAAATTTGAGAATGGAGTCGCAATCAATCTGTGTATTTCAATTCTTTTGTAATATCACGTTATGCCCTGATATTTTAAGAAAAATACAAATAAACCCATTTACTTTTCAATTTCGTACACAACAGCCCCTGTCATCCTTTCTGCATTCTCAGATCTCTCGGGTGCTCAAAACCAGTTCAATGCTTCTTCAAAGCTCACTCAACACAGAACTGTGACTAGTAAGGAATCATTCGTTGTTAAGAATGCGAAATCACATCGTTAAAAAGGGTTTACCATTGTTCATAATCATGTTAAGTGTTGAATGGATAGGAGTTTTTATTTTGAGTTTTTGGATTTAGTTTTTGGTTTTTAGATTTTAATTTTTGGTTTTTGCCTTTTAGTTTTTATTTTGAGTTTTTGGATTCATAATCATGTGTATTTTCAGAGTTTTTGGATTTTAAAAATTGAAAAAACCGACAATCAGGTTTTTTAAAATTTGGATTTTCCTAAAAAAACCGGAAATCTACTTTATGGAAAAAATCAACTAAAAATCAAAAGCTACAATTTTTTAGTTTTACAAACTTATAAAATCAAAAAGCCAAAAACTAAAGCCAAAAACCCAAAATAAAAGCCAGTTTTTAGTTCAATTTTTTTCCATAAAGTGGTTTTTCCGGTTTTTAGGAAAACCAAATTTAAAAAAATTGATTGGCAATTTTTTGAGATTTTAAAATCTAAAAACTCTCAAAACCCTTACCATTCAACACCTAAACTTCCAAGAGATTCCTATATAGATTCAGGGATACCAAGAACATGACAGTTATCAGACAAAAAAAAGGACACATTTTGAGTTGTGTTACAGTCATATACTCCAAGAACTTTTAAGTTCTTAACTTCATTTTTGCAAATGGCATTTCCCAAAATATAGAGTTTGTACTGATCAGCAATACGCTTTACATCCTATCTGCATCAGTTCGGAAGGGTCAGCAAAAATCTTCAGCTTTGTAGAATCTTGTTTCATTTTCTTCAGACTACAGACAAAAGAGCAAAAGGTATAGATATGGACAGCCGAAACCCGACATCTTTCTAATCTGCAACAAAGCCATTGAAGAGCACGTCAAAGCTCAGATGGATAATACTGGCCCGCATAGATATCTAATAACCCGACATATAAAAGCACGTAATATGATGCCTCATTTTCGGAGTGATGATCATGTACTTGTAAGTACAATGCCATATCACTCTTCTTTACAGTCAAACCCATTATGGACAGAAACCACAACAAACTTATCAAACCCGAAAACTGAAACTATATCCTGATCGCATCAAACGAGATCTCTTAGTTAACTGCGTAATCAGACAGATTTCATCAAATAATAACATGAAACCAACTTGACATATATGCATAGAGAAGAGAAACTATATGCTTTGTTTATATATGCAATACTCTCACTAGGTTTATTAAAGGCTAAATAAATAGCAAAGAAACTACTAGGTTTCGACCGTGAAGGGGGTAAAGATGTGATAAGTTCCAAAGCTTCCATCCATGGAGGTAAAGAGAACATTACCTGAAAAATCGATAATCACCTCGAGCTGTTAGTTCTTGCATCATAACAAAAGTAGATAAAACTTTTTCCAAGGATTACTCTTAACTACAGATAGCAAGCTTCTCGCTCCATTCCTCGGCCACTCCATAATCAAGACTGAGCTCCATCAAAGGCGGGATGTTCTCCATAGCAAAAAGCATAACTCGAGGAAACATCAGATTGTTATGATCATACAGAACAAACTGGACCATGACATTTGGATCAGTACAGTGGCTTATGTAACAGGCAATGTTCCTCATCTTCGAGACATCCATTGCGTAGTCTAGAGGTGGAAGCGAAGGATAAGATGAACGTTCTTGATTCACGTGTACCTGAGATAAATCTCCCCAAGAATCAGACCTGACTGAACTAAATCGGCCAGGATAAACCAACATATCACCATTCATTGACAGAATCTTGGCTTGTTCCCTAGTCAAAGCAACTCCTGCATATTCACAAATGAAAGCTCCAGCATGTATTATCTCCAAAGAACGAACTCCCCAACCAGTTTCCTGTGACCGGAAAACCTCTAATGTATTTCTCAGACCCCTTTGAGTGACACGGTTTCTGCAACCGGGAGGACACTTACATGAACTTCCACATTCAAATATCACAGGTTTCCCTCTCACTAGTTTCCCATTGAAGTCGTATGCAAACTTGCCTCCATTCTTGATGGCGCAAAGGCAATCACTGGTACAACTTGATTCACAATTGCATCCAGTTGTATTGCCCCCATGAATAACCGGTGTAAACACAGTCTTCACAAGGTATTCGTAAAACAATGGTTCAAGATCATTGTCAATGTCATTGTATAGAAAGACAGGAACTTTCTCCTTCCCATTGGAGATATCGAAACTGTGATAACCTTTCGGTCTCACTGACAGAGGGTTAGTCCTAAGTGTCTTGGCAAGCTTCATTATCGAGCTACCCATTTTTAGCATCTCCATAGTTAATCCCTAATTTTACCGAAATTACAATTTAACCGAAATAACCACATTTAATATCTTAATAATATCTAATATTATAAAAATTCATCCAAATTTGGTAGTTCAACCATTAAAACGGAAACGAGAAATGTCTCTCCCCAAATTCAAGCCTCCAATTTAAGGAGAATACATATATATTCTAAGAATTCGATTGATTGTAATACTGCGGTTACGATTATAGGTGACGTTTTCACAACGTTTAATAATGATTATAAACAATTAGTATTGAATGGTTGATAAGTTGTTATTGACAACCATTACCAATGACTGTAGTTAGAAATAAATGGTTCGTTATTACGATTATGTTTTAATATAAATTACTAAAAAGAATATTATTTTAAAATATTTTTTATAATAGTTATAATTAAAATTTTAGTATAAAAATTATTTAAGAAAATTATAATAATTAAATAATAAATTTAAAATACAAATATTATCAATTTAATTTATTTTTAAGTACGACCCACCGGAGAAATGTTTCGT
>NW_010964923.1:1335747-1373513 GCF_000463585.1 Tarenaya hassleriana
ATGTTTTAATTTATTTTTAAGTAAAAAATAATTTTATTATTAAAATTATTAAAAAAATATTATTAAACCTAAAAATTATATAATCAGATGATACTATTATATTTTTTTATTATAATATAATACTAAAAATAATATTAAATCATAATACTAAATAAAATCATCATTACTTTTTAATAAGTGTATTTTAGATTTTTTTAGAAACGTTAGAAACCGTTATCAAAACACACGTTAAACTGCGATTAGAAAACATAAATGTAGTTATAATTGTGGATATCTACAATTCAACTAATCAGTTTTTTAATCGCTTACAACCGTTGAAAATTATAATTCCTCCGTTTGGAAATAACAACGATCCAACCGGTCATTCAAAATCACAAAGTTGTTCACTTCTATAGAAGTGCTAGATTAGTTTAAATTTTGATTCAATATATTCGATTATAAAAAACGTTATAAAAATTCCTATCAAACATTAAATCACATTTGTTTGGAATATTTTGTTATATATTCCAACATATATTTGCCATATAAATTGTTTTCGAAAATTAGAATCAGAACCGAAAATAAAAATTCTCTTCCAAAATCATATTTTTTTCAACTCTTAAATATTCGAAAATACCGATTTTCGTCTTCAAACTGGACTGATAATAAATCGAAATCATTTTGCCGAATGGGATCACGGAAATGCCACGTGGCGATTATGTCTCACTAACCTATAGACTCATTTGCCAATTCAGTCAACGTCCTCGTCAGCCGCCTCTTTCGTTTACGGGTATATCATCAACAAAGGCCGAAGAACCCTAGGTTCTACACACGCCCAAACCCGGAAATCATCGTCGTCGTCATCATCATCAGAAGGGGAATAATGGCTTCCTCGGTCGTTTCTCCGGCTTCAGTTGTCATCAAAACCTCCAAGGTGTCTTTGCTCTCTTCTCCTTCGATTCCGCCATCTTTTCTGTTTCTGGGTTTTCCCCATTTTTCTCCGTAAATTATCGATGCCTCAGGGTTTCTTCGTTTTTTTTGAAGATTTGATTTTTGTGCCCCTTTGTTTCGATGCAGAAGGATTTGGGATTCTCTGCATTTCCTAAACCTTCGAATGTATCGGCTCACCGATGTCAGAGGAAATCGGTTTCCAGGAAGATCGTGTCGGTGATGACGCCGCAGCAGGCGGAGCGCAAGCCAAGCGCCACAGGATCGGTTTGAGCTATTTTCCTCTTGATGTCATTTCGGTTGGTTTGTTTTCTATGTTGTCTATTTCCTCAGATGTTTTGTTTGGTGGTTTTTTTTTTTTGGGATTTTCAGGTGAAAACTGGGATGACGATGACGGAGAAGATCCTAGCTAGGGCAGCAGAGAAATCACATTTGGTCCCTGGTGATAACGTTTGGGTTAATGTTGATGTCCTAATGACCCATGATGTCTGCGGTCCTGGTGCTTTTGGTATCTTCAAGAGAGAATTTGGCGAAAATGCTAAGGTCTTTACCATTTTTCCTGCTAATTTTGCACTTTCTTCTATGATTCCTTTGGTTAAATCTTACTGGTGTTCTTCTGATTTTATTTGAAATGGAAATTTGGTGTGTAGAATTCTTAGTTTGAGATGATGTTATTTACCTGGTTTAATTTGCTTAGTAAGCCGAAATTTGAAAAGTTTGCTTTCATGCTGTGATTGGATTATGATGATAGCCATTTTGAAGCATATCTCGAGTTTGGAGATGCAGATATTTATTTTGCATTTGATTACCTTAATATGCTTATGTATCTATCTGAAATCTCTGAGGTGACTCAATGGCATGTGTAATCATATGCTGTAGGTTTGGGACCGGGAGAAGATTGTTGTCATACCCGACCATTACATATTCACGAATGATGAGCGTGCAAACCGTAACGTGGACATCTTACGGGATTTTTGCACAGAGCAGAATATCAAGTACTTCTATGATATCACGGACCGCGGTAATTTTAGGGTATGACACTTTCATACTTTTCTCACAACCATATGATGAAAATTTCGTTTCTTTGTGATAAGGAATATTGAGCTTCCTCTGATCAATTTACAGGCAAATCCCGACTACAAAGGTGTATGCCACGTTGCACTTCCACAAGAAGGCCATTGCAGGCCAGGAGAGGTATAATCTGATGCATGGATATGATATGATATGACTGGTTTGTTTAAGTTTATAAATAGTTACTAATTGATATCATTAATCATTTTAGGTTTTACTAGGAACAGATTCTCACACCTGTACAGCTGGAGCATTCGGTCAATTTGCTACAGGAATCGGAAACACTGATGCTGGTTTTGTGTTGGGCACTGGAAAGATCCTCCTTAAGGTTTATATCTTTGCCGATTTCTTTTGTTTAGTTTTCCATTTGCGTGAAATGGAGTTAGAGTTGGCGGTTTCAGTTCAACTCAAATTTCAAAAAGCCTATGTATGTCACAGTAACACATGTTTTCAAATTCAGTAGGAGCTAATGTCTGGAATACTTCCCCTTGTATTTATCCTTATCTGCAGTTTGTAAAGAGTGTCTTGATTTTGCAGGTCCCGCCAACACTGAGATTTGTCTTGGATGGTGAAATGCCCGATTATTTACTTGCCAAGGATCTGATTTTGCAAGTGAGTTTGATATGTCATACAACATTAATTGAAAAGTACCATTATATTGTGCAGTTATTTCCTCTCTAGATCTGTTTCTGTATAAACTCAGCGGCCTTTTTGTATCTTTCTTCTTCTTCTGTGGCGATCTTTCTTGGCCTAGTTGTAAAGGAACAGGTTATGAGTTTTCTGATATCAGGAACTTCTCTGTTTTGTTCTTGTTCTTGAACATACTACCAAATTTGCAGATTATTGGTGAGATATCTGTTGCTGGTGCGACTTACAAGACCATGGAGTTTACTGGTACAACTGTTGAGAGTTTAAATGTAAGCATTTTGCGTTTGCCTCTAAACATTTTTTTTCTTCTCTGTGTATAAAAATATTTACAAGGGTAAAATTTTATTAATCTTTGCTTTCATCTGTTTGGACCTGCTAGATCGAAGAAAGGATGACACTGTGCAACATGGTTGTAGAAGCTGGTGGCAAAAATGGTGTCATCCCACCTGATGTTACTACGTTTAAGTACCTTGAGGTCTGGAGCTATTTCTTCTTCTTGTGAACAAATTTTCAAGCACTATTGATTTGTTGCTGTACTTGCAAAAATTCGCTCACTTTCGATCAAATGTTGCAGAGTAGGACAACTGTGCCCTATGAGCCGGTGTATAGTGATGGAAATGCAAGGTATGATCACATGGTATCCCAAATTGTAAATAGAAGCCAAAAGAAAAAGAGCTTGAATATGTGGTGGTATTTCCATATCGAACTTTATGGATTCCGATCATCATGTGCTTGGATTCTTTTCTGTGAATTTGGATATGCTAGATGTATGATATCCGTAAACGAGATTGTGAGTGCATGTTTCAATATATCTACATTCAGTAGAGCAGTTAGCCACTACCTAATTTTTGTTCGTAGACTCTGGACCTGTTCTTCTTGGCTTGCTTGAAACTATAGTTTGTAGACTTTTCCTAGCCAACTGCCTAAATGACATGTAATGGTTGTGGAGACATGCAAGGCAAATGAAAGGTCATCTTTTTTTCCCGAGTCCTAGAATGAACCTTTTTCCTTTTAAAGATTTAATTGGGAGATTAGGAGAATATTTTGGATTTGTATTCTCCTAATTAAGGGCATTTGAGGTCCTTAAGCGTGAGATTGGATTTTTCATATTAAAGCCAGCTCCATAGTCATGTCTTTCTGTGCTCTTAGCTTTCTCTTATATTCACTTCTTTTTGTTTGTTTTCTCCTACAGCTATCTTTCTGAATATAGATTTGATGTCTCAAAACTGGAGCCTGTGGTGGCTAAGGTGGGTGTAAACGAGGCTACAAATGAAAATATTTTAAAAGTTTACAGGGCACTTGGGTTATTATAACCGAGCTTCTGTTTTTACAGCCTCATTCACCTGATAATCGAGCGTTAGCTAGAGAATGCAAAGATGTGAAAATCGACAGAGTATACATTGGCTCTTGTACTGGTGGGAAGACAGAGGATTTTATGGCTGGCGCCAAAGTTTTCATTGCAGCAGTAAGTTCCATATCTTGTTTACTTCTAGATAGACATGTGATAGAAACTGAGATCGGATTTTATCGAATACTTCTTCGCTCCTGAGTACTGACGAACAACTTCTCTAATCTAATTTGCCTCAGTCCTGTTCCATTTTTTTGTTTGTGTTGATGCGTCAGTGTTTCTATCCTATTATATCATCTAAGTCAATTGCGAAATTTCTGAATCTACTTGTTCATTTGCAGGGCAAGAAGGTCAAGGTTCCAACTTTCCTTGTCCCAGCTACTCAAAAGGTTTACCATTGCATACCCATATATATCATTGTGATGAATTAATTGTTCACAGGATATGAAATTAAATGCCTCTGATTGTATCTTTTCACTCTACACTCTACAGGTATGGATGGACTTGTATACCATCCCGGTACCGGGATCAGGTGGAAAGACCTGTGCTCAGATATTTGAAGATGTTGGCTGTGACACACCTACTAGTCCTAGCTGTGGTGCTTGCATTGGCGGACCACTAGACACTTATGCCCGTTTGAATGAACCTCAGGCATGCTCTCTTTCCTCTGTGTCTTGCCTTAATCTAACTTAGCCGTGCTTCATCTAGCTCTAGGAATTTAGTAATAAGGGTGAAATTCTGTCATCTTAGTCAAGCTTTTGCATGCCTGGTCTGATTGGAATGCTAAGTTGGTTGAGTTCTGTTGTGTAACCAAAATGCTCTCTTGTCATCATTTTGCATTCAGTAGAACGATGTGACATGACCTCGTTAGGCATACAATCTCGGGTTATCAATGGTATAGAATATAGAATCATCGTTACCACAGTAATATCGAGCGCTTACCCGTTAAGCTGATGTACGAGTTTTGTCGTTTTTGGTAATAAAAAAACACAGCTCTTGGCATCGGTTCTATGTCTAGGTAGAGTAGAAAGATTGACTGATAGGACAATATAAAAGATGGTAAATAATATAAGATCATGATGAAATCTTTGTTGCAGGTCTGTGTCTCAACGACCAACAGGAACTTCCCTGGCCGGATGGGGCATAAGGAAGGGCAGATATACTTAGCCTCTCCCTTCACGGCCGCAGCTTCTGCCATAACCGGTTTTGTCACTGACCCAAGAGAGTTCTTGCAGTAAGATATGCCCCTAAACCGGTAATAATAATAATAATAATAACCCTAATACTTTCTTGTGGGTGTGTGTATTGGTGTAAGAGTGTATTTATGCAAGAATCCGATGTAATATTTGGTGATCCATGAATGATATTGTATTTGGAGGTAGAGACTAAGTGAAGTTTGGTTTTGTTGAATACACCAATATTTTTTAAGTTTCAAGTTACATATGTACATGTGTATATATGTATGTGTATATTTATATATGTGTGTATGTATATTTTTTATTTATCTTCTAATTTATTTTAAATATTGATTGATTTTTAGAAATATTTAATTTCTTAAAAATAAAAAATGATGTTGTGTAAATTTTTATTAGGTGTCGCTGATGCGGTGGCATTGGTCAAAAGAAAAACTTAACTAGAAAAAAAAAGTGGATTTCGTATTTTATTTTGGGATAAAAAAGAGTTTAAATATTGATCTTCAAAAATTGATAATTTTCCTAAATATTTTTTATATGTTGAAACAATTTCCAAGACAGATAACAATAATGACAGAAGAAACAAAGCGTGGGTGTTTGTGTTGATGTTTTGTCTGTACGAAATGTTTAGTTGCGGGTTTGATCAAGGTTTCAGACAAAAACCTAATTAATCAATTATATATATATATATATATATATATATATATATATTAAAAGATTTTGTGTTGTATTTTTTGGATATGATGAGGGAAAAAGGGGAAAAAGAAATAGAAAAGAAAACAAGCGTGAGGGATTTGTGCTAATGCCGTGTCTGTACGAAAGGCGTAGTTACAAATTATAGTCAATCGAGATTTTAGACAAAGGCTTAATCATGGCCCAAAAGGTTTAAAGAAATTAATCATTAGTTAAAACGAAATTTTTATTTTCAACAGTTCTGCTTTTTATTACATTTGATTTATTACGTATCAAATCATACCTTCTAAAGTAGTATTGATACTTAGAATTTTTTTTTTATTAAAAAATGTTCATTATATAAATATATATTCCTTTTTATTCAATTTTTTTTTCCAAAGTCCTCACCTCGATTTCAGATAATTTTGTTTTAACCAATCAAATTTTAAAATAGAGTCTAGATTTGTATTATAGGGCAATGAGTCACTCGTGGTATATCAAGGTATACTCACAAAGTTGACCACTATATATATATAGAAAGAAGAGTGCAGATTCTTATTTGGACCACAAAATTTTGGTAATCTTATAATTATATAAGCATTGACATTTGATAATATTTAGTGGACACGCTTAAACTTGATGAAATTTATTGTGTGTGATATTAAATTTTTAAATTAAATAAATCTATGAAATACATAAAATGAATATATGGTTTGTAAATTAAATTTGATAATAAAAAAAAATCGATTTCTCTCTTAATAATCGGCGATAGAAAGCAGATATGATCTCTTTGCCTCTTTGTTTTTTTTTTCCTTGTTTGTTATTATATATTTAAAAAATGTAAATGAACAACATTTAAAATAAAATAAAAAACTCTCAATGGGGGATACTATTGGAAAAGGAGAATGATTGCATGATATTGAACCACCACTTGTTGTCTGATCCTCGTATCCTTTGTCTCATAAATCACTCCTATTTTCTTACAAAATCTCTTTTTCAAAATAAAAAACATTATTCAATGCAATAATCCATCACATAATTTAAAACTTTTCGTTTTTTTGTTGTTGTTGTTTATAAACAAAGTATTACGCCAAGATTTGTAAAATAATTATCAACCATCTTTAATCCAATACTAAGTATTTGTATACATAAAGTTTGTTCTTAACTAAAATACTAAGTCTAATCCAATTAAAAAAATATATAATTTCTCCTTCTACCCATCTTTAATGTTTTTGGATCTGTTAAAATAAAATTAAGAGTGTTCCTTTGACTTATTTTAGATCATACTATCAGTTTCGATTAAGATATTCTTATTTTAAATCAAACTTTAAACTTTTAATTTAATTTAATTTAATTGATATCTCAAATATTAAAATATTTTTAATTGATATCATAAATATTAAAATATTCTAAATTAATACTCCATAAAATCGAAAGCAATTTATAATTCGATTCATTTTTTATGGTGGAACTTAACAAATGAAAATTGTTATCAATTTTATAATTTGAAGTATACATTTGGAATATTTTAATATTTGAGATATTAATTTAAAATATTTTAATATTTGAAATATCAATTAAATCGTATTTTATAAAAAAAATTAAGATATGATTGTAGTTTAACGGTCTGCTTTTTACCAGAAATTATTAGATTTTTTTTTTACTTTAATGGATCCCTTAATTTAGTCATTTATACACATAATAGCCAAACCGTCGAATTAAGAAACATTTCAGGAGTTTTTTTTTTATATTAATATGATATAAAACTACCGTTTTAAAATATTTTTATTATTATTTCAATGGACGTGTAGAGATTCATGAGACAAAAGAGCACTTGTTAGACGTAGGATAATACAATATTTACAGAATAAAAGACAAATCTTTCATACATCAAAATCATAAGAAAGAGAACCATTTCTATTCAGAGAGAGAGAGAGAGAAAAAAAAAAAGAACCCTGTAAGAAATTACCTTTTTTTTTTGCAAATTAAAAGTACAAAAATATATAAAATACGGTTGAAAGACCAAACAAAACATAATGACAAACAAAACATATTTCCTTTCCTTTTTCTTTTTTTTTTTTTTTTTAAAAAAACTTTGATTTTAAGCTTCTATATAATCTTTGATTCCCCTCTCCATGTCTTGTTTCTCTTCTTGTCTCCTAGAAACTTGGAACACAAGTTACCTCTGCAAAGACTTCAACTTTGCTAGGGTTTAGACACAAAGTCCATTTGCCTCAGAAGTTCTCATGATCCTTAGCCTTCTTACAGAACCCACAAACATCCTACACACACACAAAAAAAATCATGAATCTAATTACAAGATTCAAAAACAATGTATTATATGATTCTATAACCAAAAAAATAAATCTATAATGTTTGAATTTCCATGAAATTTAAAAATAAAAAACCTCCAAGGAACATCTCCAACTAGCATCCAATCTCCCTCTCTATCTTTGTAAGTCAGTACGAAATCCGAAGATCCTTCTAGAAGCTTCGGTTTCTTCTGGTTATCCTTCTCACAACATGTCCCTGCCATCATTCATTCATTGATATCTCCAAGTTTAGCTTCGTAAATGTCATCTATGGCTAATCTTTGGGTTGTTACTTGTTGCGCAAGAAAAGACAGAACTGACCAGTTGTGTTCGAGTTGGAGCTGAAGAACATGTCCTCAAGAGCGACAGCCAAACTCTCGTAACAAGAATGAGCATTCAGGTCGACTTTTCTCCCGATCGGGATCCCGTCCAAATTCACTTTCACAAACCCAGATCTCGCTTTCTCGTGCTTCCTCCGATTCGCCGTCTTCTTCCTCGGGTCTTCATCTCCATGGCTGTGATCATCGTCTTCTTCCTCGTTGCTGTTTCTCTCGTGTTCTTGATCTCGTTCTGATTCGTCGTCTTCCGGCCTTAGAGATTTGGATTGGTTGATCAGACTGTTCATCCTGTGAATCCCTATCGGCGGCCATCCGACCACTTGACTGCGCATCAAACCAATCAATCCAGATCGTGAGTTCCTCATTCTAAGCATAAAGATTCTGTTTTTTTTTTCATTATAAAGATTTTTTTTTTAACATAACTTAGCTTCTGATGTGATGTTACCAGAAACAAAAGTTACCCAAATCTCTCAGTGACAAAAAAAAAACTTGAACTTTCCCAAAAAACAGGAAACCCAAATTGAGAAAACGTCGTTTTACGAGAGATTTCAGATTTTTTTTTTTTTTTTTTGGGGGGGGGGGGCAAATGTAGATTAGGGTTTTGTTTTTTGTGTGTGAATCTTGGCTATTTTTAGACTGAAACCACTGTAAGAAACCCGCCCAAAAGAGAAAAAGAAAAAGGTGAAGCCTTTAAGGACCTGGAACGAGGAGGAGAGGCGCCAGAGTCGTGAGAGACGGACTCGGCATCTCTCTTCGACCCAACAGAGGGAAAGTCTCTCGCTGTCAGAATCCGCCCGCACGCGCCCCACCCGCCGCCACCGCCTAGGCTGAGCCCGAGTCCCAGCTCCAGCTCCACCGCCTCCGACCCTCCTTCATCACCCATTGAAACAGAGCCTTTCTTCCAGAATCACAGAGAACAGAGACGCGAGAGAGAGAGAGAGAGAGAGAGAGAGAGAGAGAGAGAGGTGTTGAGAAAATGTATTCGACGAGTCTTCAAATTGTGATATTTGAGGGATGAAATCGGTGATGATGATGATGATGGATCTGGTGGTCGATGGGACCGATTTGTCGGCCATGGCTGAAACAGTGCTCTCTCTCTCTCTCTCTCTCTCTCTCTCTGTGACAGCTTTCTTCACTCCATTTCCTTCCCGACAACATAATACCTCTGTCTCAGATTGGGTTGCTCCGAAAAGTGGAAAAGGATTTTAATTGTTGAGCATTAGAACTTCTCTCTCTAAATATTATAATATTACAATTTTCTATATTTTCAATCTATTTATTCCACAATTTATAATAAATACGATTTTATTATTTGGTTAATCCATAACATTACCAAACAAACAATAAAAAGTCTTTTTCTCGCCACAACAAGAAAGAAAATTAACTTATTTAATTATAATTAAACAAAAATCAAATCAAATCTTTGAAATTGGCAGCATCTGAATTGAGCTTTACCCCAAATTAATATTCAATTGGTAACGTAAGATTTTAAAGATTTATTATCAAAATTGGGTCAAATTTCCATGTAATAATAATCAATTTTAATTTTAAATAACAATTGATTTTTTTCCGAATTGACTGATTATTCTTTTTGTCAGCTTTAGGTCGAAGGGCTCTCTCCGTCAAAGTGTCAGCTCGTCGCCATGGCTGCTCGATTGCTCGCTCCGGCCCTCCTCTCCGGTAAACCCGTTTCTCGCCGCCGGTTCCGTTCCTGTCCCGCCGGAATCCGTTCTCGCCAGATTACGTTCCGCGCGATGTCTTCGTCGCCGGAATCACCTGTTCCGGCAGTCAGAACTGTCACCATATCGTACTCGGAGCTCAAGGTCAGTTTCTCAGCTGTTTGGCTCTCGAGAAAATGCACGAAAATGATAGATTTCGGTACGGTCTGGTTGTTTAACGGTAGAATCAGTGATCCTTTAGTTTCGTAGTCAGCGAATGTTTCTTAGTTTGTTCATTTTCCGAGGAAATCGTAGATTTTCTGGTCGTATGACTCTGCACTTCGAGGCATTTCTCTAACTTTCTTCTGTCTTTCGATTCACTTGTTGTAGGAGAGGGACACTGATTTGTCTGGTAAGATTGAAGAAGGTTTTGGACCAAATGGACTAGGGATTCTGTCTGTAAAAGATGTACGGAACAATTCTCACAACATCATTGTTCGTTATGTTCTTCTCATACATTTTGATGTTTTCTATGGCGTACAGCCTTTAGCTTTCATAATCTAGTAGTGAAAAGCAAGCTTATCTGATTCTGATCTTCATTTGGGTTAGGGCAAAAGCTATCAAGTTTTACCATCTCCCCCGAAATTTACTACGGGTTGATAATTCATTATCAGTGTGAGATTGTCTATGATTAGAGAGAGATTGTGATAAACATCAAGTTAAGCATTGATAACTTGTCCAACTCATATGATCTAAACTGATTATTCTTGTAAATCATATCGCGATTTGCTCATTTTCTCCTTAAAGTCGCATAATTTATCAGTCTCGTTTGAGCTTGACGTTTTCCCCTTCTAGGTTCCAGGATATTCCTCTCTCCGTCAAAATCTTCTTCGTCTTGCACCTAGGTACATGATTTTATTCACCAGACACGATTTAGTAGAGTACAAACAACAAAGCTTAACATAAGATAGATGTTTCATGTTAAAAGGTTGGCCGGGCTGCCAGAAGAGGTGAAGAGGGACCTTGAAGATCCTCATAGTAGGTGAGAAAAACCGGCTCAGATTTCTCATGTTCAGCTTAAGTACTTATGTTCATGTTTTCTCCATATTCACCTTGCCATGTTCCAGTGGTCGTAGTTTCAGAGGGTAGGTTTCATTTAGTATGTATAACTTGCATCTCTTACCCATTACTTCTATGGTTTTAACTTCGTTTTTCTCCTCCCGGTTTTTTCTTTTTCCCTCAGGTACAACTTTGGTTGGAGTCATGGAAAGGAGAAACTTGAATCTGGAAAGCTTGGTGAGCTTATAGATTGTTTTACCACTGTAGATTTCCTTGAGGATTGAAATACCAAACTCTTCTCTTCCATACTTCCTGATAACTAATTTGTGATAGCTATTGTTGGGGAGTGTTTGAAATATTTTGCTACATGGCACATTGTCGTCTATTCAATTAGCCATTACTAGAAAACCACAGGCGTTAGATACAGCCATGGATTATGTTCCTTGTTTATAAGAGGTTGAAATTGGTGGGCATTTTGATATTTCTTTATGACAGGCTTATCATTTCTATAGCTTTCCCCAGTTAAAGTGGTAACTTGAAGTTGAATTCTTGTTTGTGCAGACACATTAAAGGGATCTTTCTATGCTAATCCGCTACTAGATGTGCCCACCACTAACACGTGTGAAATCCAACGGTAAAGATCACTGATACCACAAACATGTTTCAGATGTTTTTGGGTAAGGCAGATTAGTGGAAATGTGCTGACATATTAGTTGGCTGGCTATGCTCTCGTTGAAGCAGCCAATGTACATGGATTTGTAATCTCCTAGAAATTTAATAGTAAAATTACTTTACATCGCCTTCTACAGGTAATTTTGATCGTTAATTTGCCTTCTGCATAAAAAGTAATCCGAGTTTTCCTATTTATTCACTTCAGTCCATCTTGTAGGTATCCATGGTATTGCGGATCAAACATATGGCCTGAAAATGCATTGCCGGAACTTGAAGGAGGTAAATAGGTGATCCGTGATTTGCCTTTTGCCCATCTTTAATTTGTTTCACTTGGAAAAGATCTTTGTTTTGTACCTATTTACTTAGGGAAATTAGTTGTTGAAGTCACAGAGCTGGATTTGTCAATGATATACTATCATTAATGAGTATCTTAGCTCCTTTTTATGTCTTTTCTTAATTATCTCATATTATTCGCCACCGAGTTTAGAGTTTAAGCATGAATTCGATTGAGGTTGACTGCTCTCAAGGATTGCTTTCATCGTATCTCTTCTTTCTTGTTTATACCCGTCATCGAATAATACGATGTTACTTCATGCATGACAGCTTTCAAAGCTCTTGGTAAGCTGATGTTCGACATTGGACTGATGATAGCATATCACTGTGATCGATATGGTATGTAATTTTTGTTTGGGTGTTGATACTCTCTTAGATTACCCTCTTTAGTTGGGTGGAATGAACGGCATGAACGTTGGGTGGAATGATATTTATCTAGAAGAAAGAATCGATGAAAGATTTCATAGAAAGCAGAAGTTTGTCGCCGAGTTTTCAATATGCTGCATATCGTATAGGAATCATATGTGGATTGAACTCTATTAAACATTAATCAGCCTTGTGTCGATTCTTCGAAAACTTCTTTTTCTGTAATGCCTTCTTGAATGATCTCTGTGAGATTTGCAGTGTCAAAGGGCATAAAAGAACATGAGAGCCAGAATCTCGAAAATATACTTCTCGGCTCTCGGTGTCACAAAGGCCGATTGCTTTATTATTTTCCTCCGCAGGACAGGTAATTCCATTTGCAAAGTTCCTCCGTCTTTCTTTGTTTTAAACACATGTTTTCTTCCATTTGAAGGGTAGAAATTTTTGTCATTTGTGCGGTAAGATTTAATTATCTGATGGATCGATCTTGTCCTTTTTTCATACAGCAACACAGAGGAAAATGACTCGATGTCTTCTTGGTGCGGATGGCACACAGACCACGGTTCCCTCACGGGTCTTACCCGTGCGATATTTTCAAGAAACTCGGCCCAAGTGCCGTGCCCAGATCATTCCGCTGGCTTATACATACAAACACGGTCTGGTCACATTGTTAAGGTACGCAAGTACACATTGTTTTCGTCCCGATATCATCATCATCATCATCATGTAACAGATACATAAAAACAGGTAAAATCTTACAGATACATTCCCATATGTCTCTGTACATATATTAGGTTGTATATGGTGAAGATGAGATTGCATACCAAATCGGCGAGACAACGATGATTCTGTCCAGAGGATACCTTTGCGCAACTCCTCACTGCGTCCGGGTAAAATTTCCGCACCTCCTTTGGATGCTCTTTCGGACTATACGATAATCCGGATTTCTTGAAATGGTCGTGTTTAGGCACCGAAAGGAGACGGGGCTCATGGTCTAGAGCGTTCGACGTTTGCATTGTTTATGCAGCCTGACTGGTGAATTTTTCTAACAAATACATTTTAATTGTTTAATATAAGCTTAATAAAAATCAAACATTCCGATCGAAATGATATTATAAATTTATAACAAGATCATAATATGGCGTTTCTTTTCGTGTGTGTAGGGACCAGAAGCTAAATTTCCCGAAAGAAGTCGCAATCCATGAAGGGGTACGTCTTTCTTATACAATACACGTTATTAGTTTATATCTCGAAATTATCTGCAAAAGCGTTGTGTATTATTAGGAAATATTTCAAACGAGGTTAAGTATAATATAATTCCTAATTCATATAAAAAATTGGATTTGAAAATCCAATGTGAATGGTAATATCTAAACTCGATACAAAATGAAATTCTTCGTAATTCCAATAAGTATTACAAGTGCCTTGCCTCCTTAAAGCACGTAACATTTCTTTTGTAAATGATTATTATTGTTATTGTTATTGTTATTGTTATTATTATTATTTGATTGTGTTTGTTTTTGTGTGCAGCTAATACCCTCTAATGAAGTGTTAACGTTTGGAGAGTACACAGAGAAACTCCTCAACATATACTACGACACAAAAGCTTAGTGACACAAGCTTGTAAAAAATGATTAAGATAAGGATGTTGCTTAATAGTTTATTAACGACGACTAATTACAAAATAAAATAAATGTAAATAAGGTTTTTGAAGTCAAAGGACGACGTCGTTTTCGGAGGGGGAGGACCATTAGATACGACAAAGATCCAATACTCGTTTTTTTTTTGTCTTGGGGTCGAGTGGAGGAGCCCGACACGTCTTTTCTTCTTATCCCTTTTCTGTTTCCTCTTTGCAGTTATGGTTTGGGTCTTACATAGAAAAGATTGTCTTCTACTTCAACTTGTTCTTAAAAAGGGTGGTCAAATTATGGGATATTTCCCATTTTCTTTTCCATATCCGATCTGAATGGATTAGAGTTTGGTTTTTTTTTAATTGTTGTGCTCGGTTCGATTCGGTTATTTTTCGGTTTAGATTTTTTCTGTTTTAGAAAAGTTATCTATTCGATTTTATATTGATTTTTATTGTTAAAGATGTTGATTTAAAAAGTTTCTTTTTTTTTTTGTAATGGTTTATCCAAGATGGGGTTCGAACTCAGCGTGAAAAAGCACTTTGTACTTTCATTTTACCGTTTTGCCACGCTGGGATATTTTTTGTTGTTATTTTGTATTCGGGTTCTTTGATTTTATTGATTCTTTAGAAAAAAAAAATCTTATCATCCAATGTTTATATAAGATCTAGTTATGTTATGATACTGTAATGAAAATTTTATATTGATAATTGTATTTGTTTCTTTATTTATATTATTGGATGCAGTTATATAGATATAAATTGTATTTAGGTATTTTAAAATTCTAATGATAATTAATTACTTAGCTTTCAAATTCAGGTTTAGTTTTTTCGATTTAGTTATATCAAATGTATTTCTAGTTTATAATACATTTTGATTGTATACATCCATTTATTTTGTTGCAGTATTTAAAGTTTCCATTTCCATAAACCAAATATCTTGATAGAAACCACTTGTTTTGAAAATGACCATTTTGCCCCTCAATCTGGTTCCGCACACGAATTCGTTGATGTGGAGAGAGGCATGTTGAATCAAAGCATGGAAGAATGTAAAGGAGAAGAGTGATGGATAAGTATCCACTTCTTCTGGAGGCTTTTGATCTTCCCTTTATTTTTATTTTTTTGTCCAAAATCCAAATGGGATACTCTAGAAAGTTGAAGAGTCAAATGGGAGGCTTAGGTGTTTGATTTTTATATTGATAGCATTAGTCTATTTTATCTGATTTTAAATAAATATATGGATACATGTAAAGCGATATATTATTGCAGACAAAGTCTGGATATATGGAGGATGAAACTAGGGGTGTGGATTTCGTGTTTCGGTTCGGTTCGATAACAGTTTATTTGGTGTTTTAAAATTTGTACCAAATTAGTACCGTATATTATTCAGTTCAGTTCGTTTTCAGTTTTGGTACGGTTCGCTTCGGTTTTTATGAAAAAAAAATAGATTCTTCCAAGAAAAAATTCGGTTTTTCGGGAATTTTATAAAATTCGGTTTGAGAACAGTTTATTCGGTATTTTAAAAATTGTATCAAATTAGTACTGTATATTATTCGACTCGGTTTGGTTTGGTTCCAGTTTTTTGTTCGGTTTTTGTTAAAAAAATTAGATTTTTTTAAAAAAATTTGGTTTTTTAAAACTTTTGTAAAATTCGGTTTGGTTCGATTAGATAAAATTCAGTTATATTAAAAATATAACATTTAGAAATTTTGAATAATACAGTTTTAAAAAACATCGAGATTTTGGATTCGATACCGTTCAATTCAAAAAAAGTGAAGTGAACGACGCATCCCTGGACGAAACCATAATAAATCCATGATATCTAATTTTAATATATATATATACACATAATAAATGAGAAACGTGGGGAATTTCCAAGAAGGAGCATCAGAATCTAGAAAGCGTGGGTGGGTCCATGTAGCAGCCGCGTCCGACTTCTCCATATTAATACCCACAACAATCCTTCGCTCTCTCACCCACAAGAAAAAAAAAAAGTATACATACATACATATATATATATATATACACACACACACACACCCAAACACACAAGAAGAAGAAGAAGAAGAAGAAGAAGAAGAGAAATACATGTCTCGTTCTTCTCTCTTGCATTCCCGCCGGTCCGAACCAGGTAAACCGAACCGGAAATCCGGTTTCCGAGAGCGCTGCTTACACATGGCGAAACAGCAGAAAGCCCGGTTCTATATCCTCCGTCGTTGCGTCTGTATGCTCCTCTGCTGGCACGACCACGCCATTACCGATTGAATCTCTCTCTCTTTCACTCCAGGTGGCACCTTCCCAATGGATCTCCCCTCGATCTCCGGCGAAATCCTTCCGTCCGGTTATGTACATACACCGGAATAATCATGGTCTGGGGCCCACGTATTGCGGCGATTTTATGGGGGTTTTTTTTTTCTGAAAGCAGAAGGATTTTTGAATTTAGGGTTTCTCTTCGAATTTTGATCTGACGAGTTCGATCCGCGAAACCAGAAAAGGAAGAAAAAAAAATCTTCCGAGGTTCAGGGAATGTATGCGTCGCATTGTACATACAGTTAGAAGAGCATGCCGTTTTCGTAAATCTTCGTTCACTGCTTCTCCGTTTTGTTTGCATAAAAGTGAACAGCGTGGCGTTTCAATTGTTTCTTGCCGCTTGCTGTGTTGTTTTCCACTCGCGTTGAATTAAAAAAGGCTAAGCCCATTGGGCCTCACATATCCATACTACGGGAAAAAAAACCATTACACTATACAGCCCATTTAATTGTACGGACTTGCTAAATAAAGTCCAATGGATGCCAATTGGAAAAAAAAAAAAATCAAAGTCAAGTGGAGATTAAATGTAGAAAAAAAGAGAATTTCTGTTTCTTGTTTCACAGGTTTCAATGCCATTTACCAAATGCCTTTTAATATGCAATTTCTCAGGTTTAGGGTTTAGACCCATCAGATGAAATGTGCAGAGTGGATGGATCTTAATGCTTGTTTGATGACATTTCCCCTTCAATTTTTTGGGTTCCTGCAAAAAATATTATTTCCAAAACTTTAATTACTAAAAAGTAAATAGAAAGGACAATAGTTTGAAAATACATGAATTTTCAAAAACTGTAAGATAGATACATCCAACTTTGAAACTTCTATAAAAATACATAAAGTTTATAAAAATTACCATAAACCTATATAAAGTTTGCAAACTTCATGTATTTGGGTAAAGTATATGACAATTTTTAAAAGTTAATTTTTTTAAGCTACAGTCCCTAAATAGAATATGGTCCTCAAATCCAAGGAATTGTAATGGAAATCAGTAAAAGTTTCATACCTGAGTCACAAGGCCGTGGACCGGAACCCTTCCACCAGATCAGATTCATGTGGATGATATATGATCTTGTCAAACATCTCTCTCAATTTCCCATGCAAAATCATCTCCTCCAAGATTTTATCCTCTTTAACCACACGCGAGTTTTCCAACTTATCCCTCTCGTCCTTGGACGTGAAAACCAATTCCGAGATCCGATGCTTCTCGGCCTGCTTGCAGTACTTATCGCACTCGGGCGTGTCCTTCATCACGAGATGGTACGTGTAAACAGTCCGCTTCTGTCCGAGCCTGTAAGCTCGGCTAATGGCTTTTCTCTCGACCGAAGGATTCCACACCACGTCAAGGAGTATCACTCTCGATGCCCCGACAAGGTTTATACCTTCGGAACACGCTTTTGTCGATGCCAACAGCACTTTAGCTTCGCTGTCCGGGTCATTGAAGTTGTTGATCAGACGCTGCCTCTCTTTCAGCTCGAGTTTTCCGTGCATTGAGGACACTTCTCTTTCCTCTGTCCAACCAAATAATGTAGTGAGCAGCTCCATGATCAGGGATAAGATGTCGAGGTATTGGCTGAATACCAATACTTTCTCGTCGATAGATGTGCTGAGCCGAACGAAATCAACCAGGAATCTCGCCTTTGCTCCTTCGGTAAGGTTGAGTTTATTCCTTTCCAGCTTTTGCTTTATCGACTTCCCAATGATAATCTCTTCTTTCTTCGTCCCTTTAAGGCCCAAGAAAAGAGACGGGTGGACCGAGACAGATGAAAGCTTGTGCTCGAGTTCGAATGTATTCTGGCAACGATCAATTCTGTCGAGGATTTTCTTCTGAAGATCCTGTGGCTTTAACACGACGACAGATTCTCGTAGTCCTGGAAGGCTTTCCCGGAGAATGCTTCCTTTGTGAACATGCACAAAGGGAGAAAGCAAAGCTCTGAGCCCCTTAATTCCACCAGCTTGTTCATATTCCTTGCCTTTTTGTCCCCTTTCCATGCTCCACTTGCCAAGTTCTTTCAGCTTCGAAGAAATCGCCTCTGCATAAGCTGGTCTTGTTAGGCATAAGACATTCGAAAGTTCCTGAAAGTTGTTCTGGAATGGTGTTCCAGAAAGGATTATGCGATTTTTCGTTTGTACTCCCTCGAGCGCTTTCCAGATGAGACTCTTCCTGTTCCTTGGGGTGTGGCCTTCATCCAGGATCAGCAATTCAGGCCATTCTAGTAGATACTTTTGTATTCTCTCTTCCATTTCGCTATCAAGTTCCAGCCCAGTTCTCTTCCCGGGTTTCTTGTTACACTTCTTCCCAGTGAGCTTCACGAAGAGGTGGTAGCTAACTCCAAGAATGCTTTTCCTCCTGCACCAAGAAAATAATTTAACCTTGCGGATGTAATTCTTGTCGTGTCTATGGTACCCGATTTTCTCAAGAAATGTGTGAGCCCATTTGCTTTCTTTCCCTGAGAAGTCCAGGCTATTCACGTTATGAAATGGGACTTTGACATTCCATTTTTTGAATTCTTCTTCCCATGTAAGCAGCATACTTGCAGGGGCAACGATTACAGGATGGCTATCGGGAAACCGTTTTAAGAAGGCCTGAAGAAAGACGATGGTCAAACGTGTTTTACCAGTTCCGGGCGAATGTGAAATAATGCACCCACCACACCCAGCCACCGCACCCAAAGGTGTTTTACGAGATCCGGGCGAATGTGAAATAATGCACTTATTCTTTTCACTTACTCCCCAATTATTCAAATCCTCCTGGCTTGTTGTGCCGATTAAGTTCTTCCAAATAAACTCAAAGCCTTCTTGTTGGTGTGGATACAAGGTATCCCTGATGCCAGGAATGAAATCCCAGACAGTTCCTTTTGTATTTTTCAAGGAGGCCATTGAAATGGAATCACCCTGATCGTCAAGCTCTAGACTATTAAACAAAGAACCATCCTTTCTGTCAGTATATCTCTTATAGTCAACACCACCACCACCACGACGATACTTCTCCTGTACAATGCATAAGGAATTATCGTAATTAACAACAAGAGATGAGAAATTAGAAGATCTTCTAATATAGTACAATTAAAGTTCAAAGATTTTTACAGTGATGAGGAGGTTACCATGGCTGGTGATACATTTCTAATCTCAACGGCCACATAAGAACAATAATAACATTTCAGACCGACTTCCTCATCGATCACGAATTCATGCTTCCCGCAGCTACAATGAACCGACGGAGTTGCTTGAGTGCCTGACACATTTTCATTCTGAAACATAAAGGGCAGCTGACATTATTACAGAATAACCTAAAACAAATCGTAAACCTTAAGCCTTAGGCATAACCAAAAAAAAAAACAAAAAGATATATAAAAATTGAGAACCTTACTTTTACAGGATCAGCTGATTCTATTCCAGTTGATTCTAGAGCAAAGGCCATCTCTTTCCATAGTGCGTCTAATTCCTTTTCCTCTTCAGACTTCTCTACTGGTTCAGGCTCATCGTACCCAAATTTTGGGTTTAACAGAGGCGGTTCCTCTTCTCCACATTGACTCATGTCAAGTTCATCGCATGAACTTTCATCTTCCTCGGCACTATTATTGTCTTTGTCCAAGATTGAACTTGCTAGCTGATGAAACAGGTTCAATCTATCCGTCCTACGCAAATCCTTCAGCTTTTCCCGGCGTTCCTTTATCCTTGACCGCTTCCTGCTTTTAGTGTTGTTTCCTGCCACAACCTCCTCTGTCTCGTCCTCTTCCTTTCCCCTTGACCTTTTCGTGCTGATTCCTGCACCACCCTCCACTGTCTCGTCCTCAGAACAAGTGTATGCACTGTCCTCGGAAGAAGAATCTTCACTCTCCTCAGAACTCTCCTGGTAAAGTGAATCTGAACTCTCAGACTCAACATCATCATCTTCATCTTTATCACTACAGTCATCATTATCACTATCTTCCCCATCAGTCCCTAACTTCTCCACAGAGCTTTCTCCATCAGAATCAAGGCTTATAACCTTACTAAAAGATGAACTTCCCAGAGCTGAACCCGCCAAACTAGAAGTCTTCTCCTCACAAGACTCCTCGATTTCAATGACCTCATTAGGGTGAGAGTCGACATCATCGCAAAAATTTTCATCACTAACAGCAAAATCTGAAACCCTAGGCTCAACCGATTCGGATTTTAACCTTGGAGAACTCACCGAAGTAGAACCGGCATTGTCATCCTCCGCATGCTGCCGCTCTCGCTCTTGTCTAAAACACACTTTTTCATAGTTGTCACCCTCGCTCTTCTGTCTCCGTCGTCTTTTCGCCGGTGCCGGAGAAGAAAAATTGCTCCGATAACCTATCTTCGTCTCCGTTTCGATCCTCGTCGAATCCTCATGCGCATCTTCGACCTGATCATTCTCTTTCTTCGATTTACTCAGTTGTTCGAGCAAAATTAACAGTGTATTCGAACGAGTTCTTCTCGCTACGCTAGAAATCGTATCCATGGCTATTGCTGCTTCAGTGAGATGAACAAGCGGTATGAGCTTGTATGGAAAAGAGTAGAATTCCGAAACCCTAGAAGGAAAGACACTAAGATGGCGAAGAGGCTCCTTTGGCGGTAACGACTGAAATTTCCCATAACGTAAGGGTTTTGTTTTTTCCCCTCGTCCCAACTCTCTATATAGGGTAAAACCTTAAAACCTCCGACTTGTAAAAATATATACAAATAAACCTTCAACTTAAAAAATTGTCATTCAATCTCCGAACTTATAACTTGTCACTGAATAAAACTTCGAACTTGCAAATTATTATTCTAATAAACCTTTGACCGGTTTGACCACAATTTCAAACGATCAGAAATCACGTATTGACGGATTGCTGATGTCATTTTTTAAATTAAAATTGATAACGTGTATAAGGTGACATCAGCAATCCGTTAATACGTAGATTTCCGATCGCCTGAAATTGTGAACAAACCGGTCAAAAGTTTATTAGAGCAATAATTTACAAGTTCGAGGTTTTATTCAGTGACAAGTTACAAGTTCGGAGATTGAATGGTAGTTTTTCAAGTTGAAGGTTTATTTGTATATATTTTTGCAAGTCGGAGGTTTTTTAGGGGTTTTACTCACTCTATAGGGGTCTCAATTATAAGTTTATGAAATTATTAGGTCAAATGTTTGATAAATTAAAAATATGGGGCCAATATTTGAAACCGTTTTGGAACTTTCAAAGTTCTCGCCCTCCAATCTCTATGCTCCACATGTCTATCACCTTCTGCTTCTGTCTTCTGTTCTGCAATTTATAATTTATATTTACAATCTATCTACTGACTAATCAATCTATAATAAAATAAAATCCAAAGATTATTTAAAATTATAAATGTTATGATATGAAAAGAGAGTTTTTAGTTTATTTTTAATCATTATATGAAAACTGTATATGTATGTATCTATTCAAATAAAAACTTGCAATTTTAAGAGAAATAGAAAAATTAAGAGATAAGATAAGATATATGTGCAAAAGATTTCTTTTTAACTTTATTTCCCCTGCAAGTAGATAGATATACACATATTTTTCATCTTCGTTTTATCTAATACTTTTTTAAATAAATTTTGTGACAAAATCATGAAAAGTGGTTTCATAAATAATCTATAACGAATGAGGATATCAAAATAAAATAATCGATGATAAAAAAGGAAAAAAAAAACAAAATTGTTTAGCAAAAAAGAATAGGGTCGGTGGTTTTTTACATTTAATATAAAAAAAAACTAAGCCAATGTGTTTGCCCAATTTGCAACGCCAATTTTGTGTGCGGATCTTTCATATATTTAAATTCCATATAACTCAATCCGAAAATAATAGATTTCAAATCTAAATATTTTGATCCGAAAAAAAATATTTCCGATAAAATCCAATTTTTTTTTAAAAAAAAATATTTAATAAAAATAAAAAAATTAATACGATACGAATCCAAACCCATAATCTATAAGATCGGATTTTAAATTTAATTATTTAGATCTAAAAAAAATCGAACCGATCGGAATCTAATCCCAAAACGGAATCGAATGCGTACTCCGGAATATATTCATTATTAAAAAATGATAAATATATTTTTTAATATACGAAGGTCCTTTGTCTGTTTTTGTCATCATATGCCTTTGGAGTTATACCTACGTGGAATATTCATAGTAGGATTTAGGACACCCTTTTTCTTGAATAAAACAAATCATAGGATCCAGAACTTGAGATAAAGGGCCTGTCCGTAATTCAACTTGATTTTTTAATATATTAATAAATGCATAAATAATACGAAAAAAAATCAAAATCTTATATTAATATACGAAATTTGTAGAAAAAAACTCATATAAATATACAAATTATAAAATTTCCAAAAAATATAAAATCATAATTTTTATTAAGAATAGTTTTTAAAATACAGTCTCGAATTCGAATCTTGTAATGGCCGAAATAATAGATATTTTTTTTATAATATGAAAATTTATCAAACCTTTGATCTGATTATATTTTAGAGTTTAGGAAAACTCATGTGAAAACCTTTATTGAAAAACAAAACCTTTATTGGCTTTTTCAAGTAAAGATTCGAATATAGATTAAGAAATTTACCTTTTTTTTTAATCAGTTGAGTCAATTTTGACTGAATAAGGGATACCTTATTTAATCTTTTATTGGAAAGAGGAAACTGAAATCACAAGATAAGAAAATTCCCAAAAACGCGGGATTTTATTTCCAAAGCGAACGTTAAGAAGTGGTAACGACATAAAGCTTCAATACAAATCCGACAAGGTTCTTTTTTGATTCGGACAAGGAAAATGTTATTTGATTCAGACACTTAGCTCTTCGACTCCTGAACTCAGCGGCTTAAACAGAGCTTCCACTTCACTTCCCTCTACCCCATCCACGCTCGCTGGCTTCCATTTCGGATTCTGCGCAAAAAAAAAAAAAAAAAAAAAAAAAAAACTGGTGAATCCAACGGCGAAGGAACTATACGAATGATACGAGAGATATGAGCGGGATGGTGAAAATGAAAAACCTGGTCCTTATCGATCAAAACCGCTCTAACGCCTTCGGCGAAGTCACTTCGCAGGGCGGACCTTAGGGCGATGCGGTACTCGGTCTTCATCACGCCGTCGAGCTTCAAGACGGGGAAACCATATAAAAACAAAAGAAGAAAAAAGCATTATTAAGTCTTTGTGATGGATGGTGAGAAACTCGGCTTAGTAGAAGGGAACGTTTCCTCGTCCGAACTCACTGTTGCCAACTCGTTGCCGCTTTTACCCTTTGCGGATGCGACTTTGGAGAAATAGCTTTTTGTTAGGTGAAGAGAAAAGGGTGCTCCTTTTTCCAGTCCTTGGAGAGCCTCGTTTGCCCATTCCACGACTGTGAACAGACATCGTGTTCGATAAAGATCAGTGTAACGTTAAGGATTTCGTATTCAGTAACTTAACAGAACTAAGGGAACAAGAAAAACATTTGCCACGAAAAGTTTCAACTTTGAATTCGAGTATCTCACGGGTAACATAATCTTTCGGAAGCCGAGATTTAAAAAAGAAACGAGACATTGTAACTTCAGAGGTTTGAAACCTGTATAAAACCAAGATGAGAGAAAATCGGACGGAGAGAATTTAAGAAAAAAAAAAGCGCATGGAATAATGTTATATACCTGAGGCATCAGAGCTCTGTTGGCACTTCTTGAGCTCTTCTATGGTTTCCTTGACAGACTTATTTGCACTGAATGCTGATTCTATTTGAGGCAGAAGCTTCTCCAGATGGCTCTCGGACTCAGGATTGCTGCTGTATTTTGATAAAGTTGCTTGGATGTCCTGATGAGGATCCTTGGAACTGCACAACCAACAATAATAATAAAAGCAAGAAGAAGATTCTATCCAAAGGACATGAAACTTTGATGCATATTCTATCCAAAGGACAAATACAAATGTGAGGAGGCGCCTATTTATCTACTAGAAGTGTGAAAGAAGTGTTTCATATGAATAAAAAGAGGGAAGGAAAGTCCGTGAGAACATACAACTCAGCGGATAAAAAGGCTTCCTTCAGGGAAAGCAGCTTTTCAGAAGGTACGTAATGTGTCCCGAGACCCATGAGCAGAGCATCAGATGGCGTGGATATCCTTTTCCCGGTCATGCCAAGATAAGCACCTGCAGAAATGTATGGTAAAAATATTTGAATTTGGATACTATTAGAGCAGTTAATTAATGTGCCCGGTCAGCAATGGTAACATTAACCAACTTTGGAGTTTCAACTTCTAATAACAGATAAGCAGGTCAGCAATTAGCTAAGTAGGTATTAGTTCGATTTTGGCCAATTCGCTTATCCCTCTCAATAAAACTAGAGTAAAACAACTTCAGGCAGTGTAATAAGTCAACGATCTAAGCAAATACAGATCTGCTCGGAGATGTGAAAATCTTACCAACAGATCCACCTCCGGGGGTATGAGCAGCTATATATGAAAAGCCAACATCTGGGAACAAACCGATTCCATTCTCTGGCATTGCAAGGACTGTCCTCTGGGAATGGGAAAGAAGGAAAGAGAAGAAAGTCAAAATGCAATTCTTACTTTACCCGCACAACAGGTGCAGAACTTTTCAGAAGAAGGATTCACTGTTTGTACCTCTGTTACCACTCGGTAGCGGCCGTGTCCAGAAAGGCCAAGGCCAAATCCCATTGTTATACCATCCATTAGAGAGATGTATGGTTTTCTATAACCGGCAATTTTGCATATCAGTGTATATTCTGCTGTAAATACCTGAAAGGAAGCAAAATAACAAGTCAGGACACCATCACGAAAGTACACTAGCCTATGCTCAAGAGATTGACACCGTGAGAACCTGTAACATAACCTAAGCTAAGGTATAGTAAACCTTCAAATAGAGGTGAGTAGTTCTAGGAAGAACCAATCCAAGAAAATTAAAGGAAGCATTCATCAATTTAATTAACGGGTCCACTTATCTCACCATGGTCGACGATGCCTAACAATTTATTGTTCGGCGAGACAAACCCAAGTTTAAGGAGGCTGTGTTAACTAGTACTGGTGTTCTAAAACATGAAGCTTTTTAGCACTGATGTGAATATCATATGAAGAAGTTTTCACATTACTCAGTTTCTCATCATTGATAAATTATTATGACTTCTTCCTGACATATAACTAAGAGTACACAACCAAACCTCAACCATATCTGACAATTGATTTTTGGTTGTGATCTGCTTCACATCCCCGCCTGCAGATAAACTAAGACACTAGTTATTAATCTTATATCCAGTTTGTTTAGATAGTGAGTGAAAGTCTCCTGTCATGCGAAAGTCGCTCCAACCCCTCCCCCCCAAACCCGCCACTCTAAAACATCGATAGTGCAGAAAGACTAAGAAAGTTGACTAACTGGCATAATTCTTTCATATGATACGATATTATTGAAGAAAATGATGAGCAAGGACTGACATGATGACGTAATCCTCTACGATTAATGATGCAAGCATCGTATAAAAACCTTCTGCACAAGAGGTGTGTTTTTGTCCTTTTGGATTTCTGCAACAACTCCTTTAATATCCATCCCTGCATCATTCGTAAATGGTCACTACAGAAGCTTCCTAGAGGGGACAAGAAACTAAGCATTACCCCTAGTCTCAATGTGCCTTATTCTCTATGAGACATGGCCAAATGCAACAGGACTTCGATATGTCTTTACTATCTAAAAACACTAGCATCCACCTAAAGAACAAAAAATGTCTTCTTTCTCACCTGCACAAAAGGCCCGAGCCGTGCTGCCCTCGACGAGAACACATTTCACCCTGGGATCAGATTCCCATTCATCAAGAAAACCTTTGTACTTCAAATCCATATCTGTTACACCATAAACAAAACAACTGTGTCACAGAATTTAACAATACATGAGAGGAGACAGCACCTGTTTATGGTGACCAAACTAAGCAACATAATAAAAACCCACAAGAGCTCTTAACGATTGAACTTGATAGATTTCATGACAAGAATTTGATGTTTTCTGCTTCCTCGCCAAATTGATGTTCCTCAATGGAAAACAAAACACACTTTCCGAAATTTGATTCCTCAAACAGGTTAAACTAGATGATATGTAAAGACATCAACATCTCGGAGTCTGATTCATCGAATTGGAACACGAAACAGAAACATCTCACCTCGGAAAACACCACAACATAATCATCGAAATTCGATTACATAATCTAAAAATGCATTCCGATTCTAGAAAATCCCAATTTGTTTGAAAAAAAAAAACCCAAAAAAAATCATGAAGGACGCAGAGCTAGAGAGACAACCGGACCTATATTCATGGCGTTGAGAGCTCTTGGTCGATCGAGAGTGATCACAGCGACGCCATTCGGATAAACATTTCCTCTGACGAGCTCGTCGCTGCCGCCACCGCTGCCAGTTCCCGCCATCGCCGTGAAAGTTCGCCAACCGGAGATCGAGAGATTCGAGAGGGGATCAAAGAAACCGGGAACAGAGAATCTGAGGCAGCGAAAACGAGAGATCGGAGATGAGGACGAGAGAAAGGAAGGATTTTTGAAGAAAATGCGAGCTGATGAAACTGCCAAATTTCTCATCGTCTTGTTTCACGCGATATTCGCGGAGGAACACAAAAAAAAGGCCCAAAAAAAATACGTCACAGGCATAAACGCCTCGACTCTCTAAGACTCTAAATGAGGTAGCAGGTTTTCGTCCATTTCCTTTGGGCCCATTTGAAGCCCAATTAATTTCGGCCTTATGAGCCCGAACCCTTCCGTGAATGCGTAGGACAGCATTTCCGTACATTGGACTGAACCGAAAAAATTAGTATTATTTTTTAATCGAACCGTTATTTCAAACGGTAACGGTTTTATAAAAATCAAATTTTTTTCCGTAATCAAATAGAATAAACCGAATTTTTTTAAAAAATATATTTTTTTCCTTAATAAAAATCAAAATCAAATCGAATATAATAGACGAAATAAGATAATCTCACTCCAATCCATATGTATATATGATAATTAAGAATAATACTAGCGGTCCAACTAAATACACACACAAGTACTTATAGACCTTGGTAAATATTATTATTATTATACAGACGAAACAAGATTTAAACATCAAAACCCCAGAATGCGCCTCATGACGTCAAGCAGCTCCAGGTGTGACGTCATCTGAGGAAAATGCCCTTGGGCGTCTCCGATGATCTCCACCGTCGATTTCCCCTTTATCTTCTCCGCCATGTAATACGCCACGGAGGTCGGCACAACGACGTCGTTTCCGGGTTGTATGATGTGGCAAGGGAGTGACACGTGGCCGAGCAGTTCCCTCTCGTCGCTGGCGAACACGACCTTGGCCAAGGCAAGAGCCGTGTCGGGTCTCATCCTCTTTAGACATTTCACGAACCTTTGGAGCGAGGCAGAGTCTCTATGGTCAACGGTGACCGATGGGAAGGCCGTTGACCAAGCCTCGTAGTTGGATTCGATGTCGAAGAATATCGTATCTATATCTTTTGTGTCGAACCCTCCTTTGTAATCCTCGGAGTTTATGTACCTATGCATGCATGTAAATGTTTGACAAAATAACGAGTGATTAATTCGGTGTATTGATTTATTTAAGCATCTTAAATCAATATACTAATGATAATCGATCAATGCATGGTTTGGGTAGAGAACGCAACACAATAAGAGGGAAGAGGTACGAGAAGTATCATAAAAAAATTTCTACAGATAACGGTGTACTATGGAAGAAAAGAAATCATCGAATTTTTTTAGAAATACAGAGAACGATTGAGCACATCCGTTGAAAAGTAAACTAAACCATTCGGAATATTTTACTATCTAAAAAGGAGAATACCCAGCACGATTGAGAATCCTTACTTGCAAATTGGTACTATTTGACGCGAGTGTGTGTATATATATATATACACTAATGATAAACTCATAAATATTTAGTATAACAATGATATTATCCGTCTGGAAAACTAATTATACCGTCTAATAGGGTGTGCAAGTGGTGCCATGGCACAGGGCCCCCAATCTTTTAGGGCCTCATTTTTTTCAAAAAAATTATTTTTAAAATTTGATAATTATATGGGTTTTAAATAAAAAGATAAAATTCATTGTAAAAGAAAAAAATATAAAAAAAAGTTTAAATCTGATTAAATTACGGTATATTTGTTTTATTTTATAATAATCTTAAATTTTTTGAAAATTTTGAAACATAATAAAAATATAATTTGATAACAAATATAAATAATTTTTAATCAATATATATTTTAGAAAAACGTTAAACAAATTAGTATATAAGAATATTTCAATCAAAAAAATTATAAACAAAGTTAATTTTAATTTTTCTTATTAGTATATAAGAGTATTTCAATAAAAAAATTATAAAATACGTTAATTTTAATTTATAAATATATATATATATGTAAATCATTTACATATATTGAACAGGGCCTCCCGTAACTTTGAGACGGTCCAATATAATTAAACTTAGTGTAACAAGGTAATTTTAATATTTATAAGGGATCAATATTAATTGCTTTAAACATCGAACTAAAAACATTATTATCATCATATATTGGTTTAAATCTGGATAATAAATTAAAATGTGAAAAAAAAATCCTAACTTTGATGGTTTGGTGGTAAGAGATCATGAAAAATATGTTTTTATTTTATATTGGAATTCAAATATGGGGAAAAATGTTTAGATAAATAAAAAATTATCTCCATCAACGTTTGATTCCGGATATAGAAATTAGTTGGGTTGAAGGTCGAATTAAACTCTTTGTTACCCAATAAAAAGAAGTGTGAAAAATATTGATATATTACAAAAGTTAAACTATGGATTGAGAGGGACCGGCAATTTATTTTAACAAATTAATGACTGAAAAATAAACAATAAATGAATAATAAGGGATAAAATTCCCAATCTTGCATTTAAATGTGAACAACTTTTATCGCCGAAAATACGGAAACAAGAGAACATGAAATTAATGTTTTTAATCAAATGTGACGTGGACCGGTGGACACAAACAATGTAAAACATGACATGGAGTAGTTGGCAGATGTGTGTATATGTGCAAATTCCACACACATATATATATATTTCTACGTGTATACGTACATAAGCATACATACATACACACACATATAATATATATATATATATATATGTGTGTGTATACACATGTGTATGTGTGAACGTGTGTGGGATATCTGAGCACAGCAAGGGGACAAGAATTACGACATATCCATCCAACTGATTCATGTCCACATGTCGAGCTCTTGGATTTTAACGAACACGACTTGACCATGCCATATCAACTCTTCATATTTATGTTTTATTGTCATCTCATCCATGAACATAAATTAAACATATATATATATATAATTGTCATAAAAAAAATATGCATATCATTTACCAATAAAAAAAAGTCATCAAAAGTATATTATTCACCATGAGAACTGAAAGCTGTGATTTTAACGTAACTTTCCAATCCATTTTTACACACAACGTGGGTCGATCTTCTTGTTTTTTTTTATATATTTATTTATAATTCTCGTAATAAATTGCATAGATTCAATTATAAATGGCAGTTTAAATATGTTTCTCTATCTGTACATGTATATATGTATTATTAACATGCACCTCTTGAGTATAGAACGGTTCCAGTTTAACACTATATCGTAAAATACACAAAAAAAAAATAATACATGAAATTATTAGAATCGAACCAACCGTTGGTGGGTTAGGCATGTCTCAGGATTAGACCTAGATGTTGCGTTGTATCCACCCCAAAAGGCTACTAGTGTCTTTTCTTGTAGGGTTTGGTTATATATGTGTGTGTATATATACACACATATATGACACAAAATTAAAAGCAGATATCTAAATCTTTGGTCCGACTAATAACGGAAAAACCACGTGAGTATGTGATAATTGAATATATACATAATAAAACCGGTCGATCTTCTCGTTATACTTCTTGTTGAATATTTTAGAATTTAGTTCAACAAAATTTTATAGATCTTTTTATTTGCGAAAAGGGGTAAGAATTAATAAAATCCCATCAGAAAAAAAAACAAAGAACAAACAAAATAATTTCTGACCAAATCTTATTTTAACTAAATTATATTAAGCATTATTCAAGTGGCGATCATCATAAAACGTACCTTGGAGAAGCAGCGATAAGAACAAGCCGTTCGAACAACTCGGGACGTTTAACGGAAGCAGCGCAGCCGATCATACCCGACATGGAATGTCCGACGAAGATCACGGGTCGGTCCGAGGATCCGGATCTCATTTCCTCCATTAGAAGGATGAGATCTTCCGCAAAGGGTTCGAAGGAAGTATACTTGAAAGGGTCGTAAAGGGTTTGGTCTTTGACGGCTCCGGAGAAGAGCCAGTCAAACACGAGGATCTTGAAAGATTCCGACAGGACCGGAAGAACCTTGTCCCATACCGTCTGGTCTCCCCCGAATCCATGAGCCAGGACCATCGTACGGTCTCCCGAGCCGATGATCCTGGCGTTCATGGCCACCGAGAGGCTGGGGTTTTATGGTTATTGAACTTCTTAATTTGCATTTCAACTACCGAATTTATTAGGCTCGCATTTGTACATACTAACATTTATGGCTTGTTTATCCATCTCTTATGTAATTTGTAGTTATATCATAATGTATATACGGTTTTTATAAAAATAAAAATAATGTATATACGGTACATGTTTTCTCAAATTAATAAGAATGTTGTTTTTTCCTTTTATTACAGGCATGTAAACTAATGTATGTTGCTTGTTAAGCTATATATGCTGAATAAAAAATTGTATCATTTAATGAACCAAATAATATATATATAAAAAGTAAACATAATATCATTAGGAAACTATAAACTAATTCTATCAGAATACTAATATTAATCTTATTAGAAATATAATTTTATAATACATAACTGTAAACTCTCCATAATTTTCAATATATTTTTAATGATAACTTTTTGGCTATTAATAAATAGCAATGCTACTTAGAAAGAAAGTCATAGAAAAAAAAAATAGTATGTGTATGAATTTTATTAAATATTTTCCGATTCCACGATTTTTATTTTGGGTCCAAAAAGGCAAAAGCCATGTGATATCTTTCTAATTATGGATCAAATTGCAATAATTAAAATTAATGTATCCATGACAAATAGATACCAACAATAGCCATTATTTATATTTCAAAAGACCAGCTGTCGGCGGAGTCAATCTCGGCACCAAACAGGAAATTTTTTATAAAAAAAAATCGGTAAAAAGATAAGAAAAAAAAAGTTTGTATCCTTTTGACTTATAAAAAAAATAAATTTTAAATTAAATTATTGTAGGGCCAAATACGTATACTTAAATGCATGGAAAAAAATATATAAATTTATAATGGTGAATTTTAATTTCGTAATGCGGATTCATTGACGTTGTTCTTTGAGGTTTTAGTTTTGTTTTGATAAGGATGAGGTTTTGGTGGACGAGAGAACACAACCACACACGGGGAATCTCGACAATACCTTCAATTCAATCCCCAAAAGTTGGGTTTTGTCTTTCTCGATGTCCTCTTCTAATATTCGAATATATATATATGTATATACAAAAAATCAAAAACTATTATGAAATTTGACCTATTTTGTGTTTTTTTTTCTGTCTACTGAGTCACACAAAGTTTATGTCCCAAGAATATATGTATATATATTCTTATTAATATATTATATTCTTATTAATCTCCCAATAATAATCGATTCAAAGTTTAAAAATCAAAATCAGTTATATATAATAGGGAAATATTTTTCTATTATTGATAATGAGAAGAATACATCATAATATATAGCAAAATACAATAGAATATTCTAGACATAAAATCTAGAGTAAATCATAACAATATTAATGATAATATTCTAAGAATAATATCTTCCTATATGCCTCCTCAAGATGAATCATCTATGATGAATTCAATCTTGTTACATAAAAACTGAAAAACTGAAATTGTGATCGTATTAAACGAATCATCTTCCATTTGGTGGTGTAGTTCAAACTTGAGTCGATGTTGTTTGATATCGTTTGAAGAGCTTGAGAGTTGTATTCTCAGAGGCTGATATGGCACGAATGTGCGACGCGTATGCGTGAATTGGGTTGCACGACAATGAAGTCGGCAACGTAAAAAATTGCGGTGTATATAGCGGCTAGGCCGGAGAAAAAAAAATAGGCGCAAAAGCGCGACGCATAATGCGCGATACTGTAGCAGCGGAGCAAGATAAAAAAAATAAGGGACGTAAATACATACGTGGATCGGCGATCGGAGTTTTCCAATCGAAAGGGCTAAATACCATGTGTAAAGATCTCACAACGATTAGGGTTGAAATCAATAAACGAACGTCGTTCGGAAAAAAAAGAGTAGCACATCGGCTAGAGTTAGGTAGTGATGAACACTGTCGTCGAAAAAAAATTAAAAAAAAAGAGCAAAGTGATTGAAATACGATATTCAAGATGATAATACTATTGGATTTAATATATATCATCATCTTCATCGTCGCTTTGGGATTCAACCACCATTGTTGATGAGAAAAAAAAAATCTAAAACGAAAACCGAAGTTCTGATACCATAATAGGGAAATATTTTTCTATTATTGATAATGAGAAGAATACATCATAATATATAGCAAAATACAATAGAATATTCTAGACATAAAATCTAGAATAAATCATAACAATATTAATGATAATATTCTAAGAATAATATCTTCCTATAATATATACACATATTTTTGTGTGCGACGATATATAACTTTCTATTTTATTACATACATTTTATTAGGTCATTATTTTATAAAACTGTATTAGGGTTGGATATAAACAGAATTGAAATATAAAATGAATAAAAATAAAAATAAATTATTTAGAATCAATTACATTTATAAATATTATCTCCTCCATTTTTCTAATCCAGAACTCTATATTATCATGTTTCTAAAATAAAATGTCTTACGAAAAAAAAAAGATTTTTTGTGATCTTTTGGTAGAATAGAAATATTTTTAAATTATATTATTTTTAATAGAAATATGGTATTTTAAGGGAAATAAACAATTATCTTTGCCCAATAATAAACCATGGTTGGGTTACACCCGTTACCAAAAACAATTGAGTGAATTGAAATTGAATTACATATATAATAGAGTTATTACATGGAGTTAAAAGACAAGTAGCAAAAAGTCGTATTTTGTCGTGTAGTGTTAAATGCGGACAACTCCAAGACCCACCTTTTCTACCCTCCATTTAACGTTTCTTTATTGGCCTTTCCCCCCACCACGCATCTTTTTTTTTTTTTTTTTTTTTTTTTTTTTTTGTGATCGCCAATTAAAAAAAAATCCCCACTTATACATATACAGACATATATATATATATATATATAAGTGGGGATTTTTATTGGTTAACGAATTTGCTCTTTCCTATTTTTGGACCGAAAATGAATATTACGAGTGGTTATTAAAGGATAAACAAGAAAAGCATGAACATATATATTTTTTCATTTTGCTGAATTATTATTATTATTTTCGGTTTTTTCCATCAGAAATACATAATTAATTGCCAATGCCACAGCAAAATGATAAAACCAGAGTTTGAAAAGAGAACTCAGACAGAACCAACCAGTCCCAAGATATTCTCAATCTGCAACAAAAAAAAAATGATGAAAAAAAAAACATAAATAGTATTTTTTGTGCCAAAGTAAAACAATAAATAAATTTCAAAATCACTAGACCAATTTTTTTTATATATATATAGTAAACTTTGTCTTAATAACGATAAATTATAGTACTGTGTGTTTGAAAAAAAATCGAATGGAAAAGAGAAAACAAGGATTAAACATATATATAGCTAAATGTTTATATTGTCTTAATAAGTTAATATATTGTATTACGACATATGAATTATTTTTTATATAGAAAAGACACGTCTGAAAATATGTTCATGTTCATGAAAAAAAAAAAGTTTTTTTTTTGCATATCAAAAGAAATGTTGTAAATTAAATATATATTTTCAATTTTCAAAGTGAAAATCAAGATTTAGGGATATGGGCATGGCGGTATCTGTTCAAAGACCACGCAAAAATTGCGTTGAATATCAAAATAGTATAAATTAGAACATTAATATAAGTTAATGCAAATATTATATAACAATTCTTTTGTTAAAGAATATTATATAACAATTTCGAGCAATAATGAATCACAATATGATCGTTGTTTGACAATACCTACGCTATCACACGAGTAATGAAAGCAAAAGCGAAACCATATCTTCGGACAGATTCGGTGTCACGAAAGTTGTAAAAAGTTAATATTTTCACATTTCAACCAAAAAAAAGTCTACAAGTGAATAAAATAAAATGGTTTTCATATGTTATTCTGAATTAATTAATTTTAAAAAAAAACAAGAGAGAGAGTAATAAAAGCCAAAAGGAGACAAAGAAAGGGACAGAGATAATTGCAAATACCAAAAACCAATTTGCCTTTCTTGCAAAGGTTCGTCTTCAATTGCCGGTTCCTACTCCTCTTCTTCTCATTTATGCCTTCACTTTTATAGTCACCCATATATATATATATACACATATATATATATATATATATACACACACCCTTAGACACTCATATATGTATATATATACATATATATATACACACACCCTTAGACACTCATACATACCACCACGTGGTCCAATGGTGACACGAAATTTTCAGTTTTTTTTGGATTTTTTTTTTAAATTTGTTAATTTTTGAATGATTCGGTTTGGAAAGAATATCAAATTTTTCGGTTCAATACCGATTTTTTTTATCTTGCAGCAAAATCAAACAAGTTATATAAGTCATATGTTTTCAAAATTCACTACGAAAGGATCAAAGACTTGTAAAAAAATATATTTTTTATTAATAAAAATCGAAATTGAACCGAACCGAATCGAATATGATATAATAACCGAGTGGTGTATATTTTTATAGAACTGAAAAAACCGAACCGAATACAGAATCGTCCACCATTAAAAAAAAACTTGTAACATTTTTTATATATATAATTTCGTGTAATATGTGGAACGAGTAGTTGATGGTGAAATTTAGACATGACATAAAAGTTGACAACTACCATGGTAGGCGGACTTGAAAAGCTTAATTATCTTATAGTCCTAAGTTAGGGACAACGAATGATGTTTGATTGTGTTATATAGTGCATTGATGATTTGAATCTATTAATTGAGATTAGATATTTCCGTTGGATGTGTAAAAATGAATAAAACAATATATCTCTTTATATTATCAAATAGAATGGGGTCTAATTAAAATTATTATATTTATATATATATATGTTAAATCAAATTAATTGAATATAAAATAATCGAAAAACAAACAAACTATATGACATGGTCCACTCTCATCTGTATGAGAGAGAGAGAGAGAGAACCCGTTGCTTCAAAATTAATTACGAAAATGATACGAAACTTATCTATTTGTTACCTAATCCGTAGACTAAGATAACAATGCATAGATAAAACTATGCATTTTTTTTAAAAATTTTATTAGATTATTTTGAACATTAATGATGTATTTGACGGTTTTATTTTTCTTTTGCGACATTATTTCTAATAAGACCGGACCCAAATGAATACAATTAAGAACAATTTAGAAATAAGTGCATGAATTACAAAGTCGTCGCCTTTAATTGTTGTACCAAAGATATACAATTGGTACAACAAATGCTAGACAAAAAATTGCAATGACATTACATGAAATAGTCAGTCATTTGAGATCAATTACAAATGGAACCTTTGTGTCATTCGGATTTGAATCCATATTGAAATTTAAGGTAAATATTTCAGATTTTATTTTAGAAAAAAATTTCATATGAATAGCTCAACTTTTCAAAGTATATCAAATAAATAAATTAATTTAACAAAATACTATTTCAAATGCTAAAACGTACCAAATTAATATACCAACTTCTGAAATTATGTCAAATTAATAACTAATGAAATTGAAATCAATTCACGACCAAGATTCAAATCGATCTAGAAGATTTTGAACAATTGGATAAATGTCTTGATTAATTAAAAATTACCCTTAATTTTAGAAAATGAGATATTAATGGGAAACTTTTTAATATTTTAAAAATTAAATATTTATTTGATATATTCTAAGAAGTTAAAAATTATTTATATGGGATTTTTTCTTTATTTTATCTAAACTTTGGTTATTTTTAGATCTAACTTTTCTATTACGAAAAAAACATATTTTTTTTAAAAAATCTATGAAGTCGAGATGAAATTTTGTTCATGATTCAATATGAACCCTCTGTTTGAGTGGGCATGAAAGAATCGACTCGAGGAGGATCTTTAAGAAGCGGGAATAATGAGACTTAATATCAATCACAAGATCCTCTTCAAGATTATTATTACCACACATGTTCATGTCGGAAAATGAATGTGACCCAGATTCAAAAATCTACATGTACAGAAATTCCATCTTCCTTCACCCTTGGAGATTCAGGAATTCACCTTCGAACCGGCAACAAAGTGTCGTTTTTGTTAAGCTTCAGACTTCGAGTGGAGACAAGGGAGGAACATCAACCAACCGTTCCATTGTTTCCAGCTGATCATATGGGGCAATCTGCAAGAATGAGAATGAAAGGCTCAATCTTTCCATGCCCATTCCTCGGATTCTTGATAAAGTTTGTTCCTTTTAGATTCTACCTGGCTGAACCCGTCGGGCCAGGTTATGGAGACGGCGTAGTTTCCCATCGGCCGTATGTCTTCGGGTTCGATATCTTCTGGTATATCCCCATATTGAACCTTTTGCTCTCCAGTCCATTCATCCTGTGATTTAAACCGTCGAAAATAACACTCGAAAGCTAAAAAATATTTAACGACGAACCGAAACCGAGGGGTTACATGTCTTCCATACCACACTCTGAGCAGATCGGTCGTTTCTTCTGACAGTTGCAGGATGCAGTAAGAATTCTTCATCTGAGTTTGGGACTTTCACTCTAATGGCCTTGAGAGACTTGTCGTACATCACAGCTGTTGAGACTGTAGTAACATAGATGCATAGACAAGAGGAAGATGTTACTAAACAACTGATGCATCACGGTGCAGAAAAGGAAGGAATTTTTCCAGGGTCTTGCGTTCTAACGATGAAAAGTATACGGCTTTTACGTGTTATAGCCATATAATGGGGGGGGGGGGGGGT
>NW_010964923.1:1373523-1413037 GCF_000463585.1 Tarenaya hassleriana
GGGGGGGGGGGGGGTTACCTTGCTGGCGTATCTTTGCACATTGTTGCACTACACATACACCGAGATCCTGGAATGTTCTGGAGACTTCTCCTAGAGGATCAGTCACCACTTCAGGGGTTCCGCTATCTCCAGAAGCGGATAACTGTCAATCACAAGGGAAATAAATAATCATCATTTAGGATTCTGGGTCCAATGTGATAATTATGTATAATCAATCATGTTATTGAACTGAGGATACATATAATATGTACCGTTGGTCGAATGGGAAGGTCAAAGAGATGGGGTATGCCGAATTGCTGGACAACCTGCAGTCAGAGACTCTCATTAGAAGTTGAATAATTTGCACATGAAATATATGTAACAATACATACGTATACGAGAGCTACCTGAGAACCCGAACCTCTTCCGAAAGGGTAATATCGTTTTCCATCAGCCTCAAAGTGGCACATATTCTCCACAACAGCAACACAAGGCACCTACTTCACAAGATCCATCTAAGGTTCATCAATTGTGACATTTTGTCTACAGAATAATCACAACGGATATCTTGTAATGAAAATATGGAATAGAAAAAAAGAAAAGACCTTGAGCTTTGAGAACATCCGTACACCTTTGGCAACATCAATGAAGGCTAACTTCTGAGGAGTGGTGACAATAACAGCAGCTGTCAAAGGCACAACCTGATACATATCGTCGTAGTATAAGTTTACGAGAAAGAAGAAGAAGAAGAAGAAACTTTCAACAAATGTCAACTTCCTTTAGGTTAGCTAAAGGATTCAGCTTTACATTATAAACTATACCAAAAGTATCTAGATATCCATATTCACATTGCTTTCGATGAAATTGTTACAGAAATTTGGTCAAGTGAGAAGGGTGTTCATAGTGAAAACCTGGCATAGCGTGAGTTGAATGTCTCCAGTTCCAGGAGGCATATCAATAACAAGATAATCCAGCTCTCCCCTGCAAAGCATTTCCTCTTAAAAATTTCAGAAACTTTTCTCTATCATGCTTGTGAAGAAAGAGGAAATTATAATTTAAATTTAGAAAGACGAACCACTCGGTTGTGGTTAGGAGTTGGTCTATGACCCCGGAAACCATAGGACCTCGCATTATGGCACGTCCTTGCCCGGCAAATCCAAATGAGACCAGCTTGACCCCCAAGTATTCTGTTGGAATTATGGTCCTCTTCTCAGGGTTCTATCAAAACATATTTAACAATTTCACAACTTAGCTCTTCATGTAAAAAACTGAAAAAAAAAACAGATAATTAACTAGTCAAGATCATATTACCATTTCCAAGAGCCGGTTCTCAGGATTGACCATGGTCGGTAAACTTGGACCATAGACATCAGCGTCGAAGATACCAACTCTGGCTCCCATTCCGGCCAAAGTATATGCAAGATTTACAGCTACTGTTGATTTCCCAACACCCCCCTGAGAAGTTAATCTAACGAAATGGTGTTACTAACTAAAACGTACTGATTAGCTTCTACATTCATGGAGAAGAAAAAACCGACATTAATTCTGTGGGAAAAAAAAATAATTTAACAGCAAATCAGCAACTCCAACTATACTCTTAAGAAATCCTCAAAAACTTATTGCAACAATAACAACAGCACCTTAATCCCAAGTTCTCAAAATTTTATTAATTCTGTGGGAAAAAAACAGTTTTCTTTAGAAAAACAAGATGAAACGGTTGAGATTTATCGAAACTAGACCTGAGATTCATGTTGAATTCAAGATTATAAGGCACATTTCCTACAGAAGAAACATAGAATACTACAAAAGAATGGCAAGGACTATGTTCTCTGTACCTTACAACTTGAAACAGCCACAATGTTTGAAATTCTTGCTAATCCCGGAGGGAGATTCCCGGCAAACATGGGCTTGGCTGGTTGAGCTGACATGGTCACACTGACCTTCTTGACCCAAGGAAGAGCTTCAACTACCTCATTTGCCTTCTGCTCAAACTGCAGGCCATATGTATTCCATTATACTCTTATTCCAACAACAAATAAGGAAGTTAAATAATGAAACTGCTGCTTGTATGCATGCCTCCAAGCATATATAACACTAAACCCCTGATGAAATTTTATTTGTTTTATTTAAGCTTCACCCAAATTTTGAGAATTAGTTTCAAAGTGAAAGCAATCGAACGAAATGAAAGTCTACCACTTCAAGGTACATCATCAGTTGTTGAGCAAAGAATGGTGGATTATTTTGTCATTTACCATGTCCTTGACTGGACATGCCGGTGTTGTCAGCTCCAGACGAAAGGAAACCTAAAACCGAGCCAAACAAGTTTCATCATCAGATGTATCACAAAACCCCGAAATAAGAACTGGTTCCACACCACACAGAATATATTTCAGAATACCTCCCCAAGAGCTTCATCAATTTCCAAGTCTTTCACAAAGCCACAGGAAACTATGTCTGTTCCGAAATCAGGGTCGATGATTTGAGACAGCGCCTTCAACACGTCTTTCTCAGCTGTTTCTGTTACTCTCACACCATTACTGGCTACAGAAATCGAAAATTTAAGCCAATGCTTAACTTAATACAAAACTATCATACTTGGCTTAAGAAAATGTCTTGACAGATAGACAGGACTTAAACTCGGAACCAAACCCTATTGTTTCAAACTTCTTTGTAAGAGCTACATGCACAAGGATCTTACAGTAAGAAATAAAACGGCAGAGAGGTACAATCATAATAGGAAATTGCCAGTTCATGATTATGACTGCAAAAACCAACCTCAAACAAAATGGCCTGAAATGCGAATCGAAGTCCAAACTACTAAATGCCCATCTCATCCACTAAATTGATCACTCAGATTCTCCATTTACCCTAATTTCTACTGAACACGACATAAGGAAATGCTTACACAAGCCTCAAATACGTCTCTGTTTCTCGAAAACCATTGAATTACAAACACAAAACACAAGGATTCACCTTGAGCAGAAGTAGCTTTAACTACAAGTGATCTTGAAACAGAGACTTTCTGAGGTTCCCATTTCGATCTTCGTATCCCGAGAGGCTTGGAGGTGAAGATGGAAGCTTGTGGTTGAAGAAACTCCTCCGATAGGAGCGATTCTCTAGACTTGCCTCTTCTCGGCAACGAAGCTCTGCCCTGAAATGAAGGTTGCCGCCATGACTGAGCATGAAGAAGCGGCATCCTAGAGAGAGAGAGAGAGAAACTAGAGGTCTGCAATTCTCGTCGCAGAAGATAAACGTCCATGCACATATGATCAGGAAAATTCCCCTCATAAAACGACGGCGTTTAGTTCATCATGACTTGAGGCCAAGTGAAGTTGGAGAAAATAATAGATATGCTTATCAATTGACTGGGCTTCATATTGATGTGAATGGGCCCATATTGTTTACTTGTAGGCCCACTGGGCTTATAGTTTTATATTAAAAATATACATTAAATAGAAAAAAAGATGCGGGCTGCCCGCCAAGATGAGACTGCCGCAGACAATGGATTACCACTTTTCATTTATATATCCAATTAATTAATATTGATAAAAAATAGGACAAATTTCAAAAAAAAAAGTACCTAAATTTATCAATTTTTACAAAACAAAAATTATCAAATAAAATCTCACCTTTATTTTCCAATAAAAAATAAACTCGATTTTTACTATCGTTGTCATTTTTAAATCTAAATAATGACATTACATATAGATATTATATATTATAAGTTCTTTGACATGTTATCATTCAAATATGTTGATAAACCAAATCATTGATGAATTTAAAAATAATAACTGTAATAATTTAGATTTATTTATTACTCAAAAAAAGTTAAAATTTTATTTGGCAAAAAAGGTTTAGATATTTCTTTTGGATTTTCCGAAAAAAATAAATAAGACTATTAATTAATCGGCAAATATAGAAAAGTGAACACAATCCAGGAAAAGGGCAGCGAAGTAGCGCACAGCGGGAATGAGAGAGAGAGAGAGAGAGAGAGAGAGAGAGAGAGAGAGAGAGAGAGAGAGAGAGAGACCTGTTTAATTATTCATAATTATATTATTATAATTTATAAAAACACAGAGGGAAGAGGGCAAAATGATTGCCCACAAGAGTTTTCAAGAAATCTCCTAAGAAAACAAAAACAAATAAAAGGAAAAAAAAAAGAGTTTTAATAAAATCCCTACATGATCAGAAATAAACACAGAGGGACAAGAAGTTTCACATGTGGTCTGAATGATGATAAACAACCAGTTTAAAAATTAGATAATCCTGGGTTATATATAGATATATATATACTTAATGATGAAACAATGATTTTACCATGTAAAAATGGAGGGAGGATCAGTTGCTTGGGCATTTGGCCGAGACGATATCAAAGAACGAGTCACGGAGCTGGTCGGCAAGGCTCGACGGCTCGTCCTCCAGGTTCTGTACGAACGAATTCACGACCCGGCGCTCGAGAACCGTGGACCTGAGGCTGTACCAAGTCAAGAACTTCAACCTGAATTCTTGATCGATGTGCCCTCCACGCTCGAGCCTCCGTACCGTCTTCACGCATTTCACGAGCTCCTCGTCCAGACCGTCCGGTAAACCCTTCTTCACCAGCGAGCTGTCGCATTCTTGAGGCTCGGCCTCCTCCTCCTCCTCCTCGTTCGGGTTTTCTTTCCTTTTCCTGGCCACCCTTTCGAGGAAACCGAGTTCAGGCACGTCTTCTTCCTCTGTCCGGAGAGAGGCATTGCTTCCGTCTGATCTGACTAAGCCATTGTTCTTCTCTGTTCCGTCAGATGTATCGTCATCCTCTTCCTCGTCGTCAGCCTCAGCGGGTAGATCCAACGGGATTCCGTTGTCTTCGCCGCCCGAAGAATCTCGGGGAGGAGTGAATTCCTCGTTCAGATCGGGTACCGAGACTGTATTCAGGTCAAACCCATGTGGGCGGCGGCCCGATGGCAGTTCCTCCGTCCCGGAATCTTTCTCGGTATCCACATTGTAAAACACGTCGAGCAAACCTTCTTCTTCTTGGGTCTCGGCCAACTGCATCAACTTCGCAAACTGCGAGATCTTGAATCTTGAAGAGGGAACACCACATCTTTCCTCCCGATCCGAAGCCTGCCCTTCCCGAGCAGCTCTTCCTCTCGAAACATCACGTTTCCGTTGCATGATATCGACGCTCTCGGTAAAGCACCGAGCATGGGAGTGACCTAAATCATCACCAGCTTCCGTGTAAGAGATAACACGGAATGTATACTCGGTGCATGGCTGCAGGTTCGATATCTTCATCCTCCTCTGATTTCTATGGAACTGACGAAACGGAACCTCTCCAGGAGCTTCTCCTCGGCTTTTGAAGCACCACAACTTGTAGCCATTGACATCATATGATGAGGTTTGAGGCAGATCAATCAGATGGAAAGTTACCGATGTCGGTGTAATCTCTTCAAAGTGAAACTTGCAAGCAGCAGGAAGTGAATCTGCACAAAAGGGAGACACGGCATTAACCTAAATTCAGACATAAACACTATTTCCGAGGTCCCTTTCGTGTTTTTTGAAGTTTCTCGTTCATTTTTCACGTACCCATTTCTTGAATCATTTGGAAAAAAAAGGTAAGATCATGTAACTGAGACTGACCTCTGGCCATTAGATCCATGGTGGAAGCATTAGCTAACAAGTCATCTGCCATTTTTATTGCAGTAACACAAAGCTCTTGGACCTCAGCTGCAACAGGAAGCCTACTAACGATTCCCCGAGCCATTTTGGCTGAATTCCCGTCGAGCGGGCCGACTTCATCTTCCAGCTTGGACTTTGCAACTTTTACAATCTCATTCAATCCGCTGAACCGAGAAGTTCCCTCGAGAAGCCGGTAACTCAGGTATATCCTGTAACATAGTACATCAACTCGACGTGCATCCTTTGCCGCCACGAGCTGCCTCTTCCAACAGCTGTTCGTATGTAGAAGAAACCCTTAAGTGTGTGTTTTTACAAAAATTCATCAATATGTAATGGTAATTACAAGTTCAAACACGATACAAGCGAAAACTATCAAGTTCTTGAGGATGGATAGAAAGAAAAGACAATAAAATTGCCTATTCTCATGCAAGAGATGAACACACACACACATATTTATATATATGTATATATATATATATGCTTGGTCATATGTGCAGTATGCCAATATATATACCCAAGGAAGAAAGTGGCTTACCGTAGAACCCCAGAAATTTTACCGCAGGAATAACAACAGTAATTTCCATCAAGGCTCATCACCTTTCCGAGACTAAAAACTCCGACATGATCTTGTAGAAAGGCACACTCGAGATGGCAGGATAAGCCACAGAAATCCGCCTCACCAGATTGTTCGGGCTCACAAACCAACCACCGGCTCGGGTCCTTATTTTCATCAAATTTATGACATACACAGCACGAACATCTCCTGCAGAAAGGGTCGTCTATGGGTAGAGAAGCTCTGCAGGCCGCGTTCTTGCAGATCCATGATGACAAGGTTGCATTTTCGGGTCTGAAACCGTCGTCTTGTTTCCCGTTAGGCTGTTTTCCATTAGGGTTTTGAGTCTCATTGCTCCTCTTTGCCTTGTTGCTTGCCTTTCGGTGTTGTGACATCTTTGTTTTCGAGGAAATTGCGTTATTCTTGTTCTTCTTCTTACGGGTTTTAGTCAGAAGAATTTTGCTCGATGAAGCAGGGATCAGAAATTCCAGAACGGGTTTCGAGATTCTTTCAGAACTTTCCCCCTTCCCATCTTTCCCGGATACAATGACACTTTCCGGATTCCAACCTGCAAGAAAGACAAAGCAGATAAACATAAGATATATTGTTTGGCATCATTGATATGAAAGAGTTATGCATATTCATAACCTTTCTACATAGTGTTGATTTTGATTAATAGAGATATACAACCGCATCCATATCTAATACACAGCCTTTCTCATGAACCGTAAGCCTCGGGTTTCAACTGTTTTAACTAAGCTAAATGCATGCCATCATCAGAAAAAAAATTGTGATAAATGGTGTATGTATGTGTGTATCACTCTGTCTATACATATGAATAACAAAGACATGTGAGAATCATCTAACATGTTCTGTCTCTTAATGTACATGCAGAAGCTTCTGAGCATTATCTACAACCCAGAAACCTAGAAATGAAGAAACTGCGGAGAAAATGACAGGAGAGGGATTCTGCAAGTAATCTATAGACCATAAGTGTCAGAATTCAAACCTTCCAATTAAACTATTCACTAACACTAAATCCTGGAGATTATACTGAATTTAAATACCCAAAATCGAAGAAAAAAACCAAGAGGAAACGATAGATATTACTCAAGCAAAACATTCGAACCCTTGTGAAAGAGGGTTCTTTTTCAGATATCTGCATCATTTGAATGAACAAGAAGCCTCTATAAAAAAAATTGCAAGGAAAAGAAAACAAACCATGGGAATTCGACATGGAGAATGACAGAGGAATTAAAGGAAATATCGTTCTTCAAATGTGGCGGAGGAAACAGAGAGACAAATGAAATTTAGGTTTTAATTGGTATAAGAGTCAAGGCCACGATGTGAAATCCATCTACGACCCTTTTTCGGTTTATAGAATGAAATAGCAACCAAAATGAAATTAAATCGACAGGTTAGGAAATTTCCAACTATGGCACTAGCCTGAAGGGGGCAAATGCTTCTTCCATATATGCCAAGAACTCAACAGCAGTAATCTAAAGGAGAACATATGACCGGAAAATAAAATGTCATGGATCTCAGGAAAAATGCGATGCTAATGCAAGTGACATCAACGAAAAAGATATAACCTGAAAGAGAAGGGAGTCTGAGAGGAGATGTAACCGTAAACGGGTGGTCAAAATAGCACTGATAATCAAACTAATGTCCTTTTGTTGTGAACGAAGAGGTTTGGTTTTGAACACGACCAAATGAAAATTACGAATTAGAATCTGCAGAAGGCAAAAACATGGAAGCCACATGCAGTGAAGACAGATACACTGACCAGTTCACTCTCTAAGTTGATCCAGAAATTATCAATGAACAATAGTAGGCTTAGTACTCCTCCTTATAACGAAGAATTAGAACAAAACTTCAGAAAATCTAATATAAAAACATTTGATCGATGAATTCGAGAAAGAAAGCAAACAGAATCATCTTATATTTCTCGGGTAAATAAATTACCGTTCCGCTGTTGTTTCTATGTAAACGTTTCGCCAAAACTCTTATTAAAATCTACAAGCAAACACAAGAGCATTCTCTAGCGTTTGGGTACTGATCAAAATCGAATAAAGATTTTCTTCCACCCTTTAAATTCATCCAACAACTGGGTAAATCACAAATACGCAGACAACACTCTTGAAGAGTCAAGGATCAGTCTAGGCTCATTTGTGAGAAAAGATGTTTTTTTTTTAAGTTCAAGGCCATTCTCCTTTCACTCCCATCGCAAAGATAACCATTGCAATTCTTCTTCCAACCATTAGATTTCCAATTTATTTCGTACTAACCTCACACCATAATGAACAAGCTCAGAAAATTTCTCAATAATACCTTAACTTCTCTTGACCCTCTAATTCAAATTACGAACAGAACTTGAGAAAAAAAAAAACCCACAGAAGTTCCACAAACAGCTCCACTTCATTTGCTAGGTAAACTAGGAATGTTCTAATGTGGCAACAATTTTTACACGCGTGAGAATACCGACGAATGCAAAGGAGAATTCGATGATCTGGCACAACCGGCCTGTATTATGACTCAGTGCTATCTTGTTATGGTCCTGCCCGAGTAGGCAGGGTGATAAATACAACGACTAACCGGGAAACATTGTGCATTTTCCTAAAGATCGTTCCTTTACTCATCCACGTCCGAATTTAAGGGAACATTGTTCACATAATCACTGACTCGTGCCCTAAAACATGACTAAAGTGTGAAGACAATCATATAATTAAGGATAAAGGTTTTCCAGCAAAAACAAGAACAACAAAACAGTAGAAGATAAGATGCAAGAGCGTCATGGAAAGCACAATGCAGGAAGAATGGGAAACTGCAGCTGATGCAAATGCTAAAACCATCAAAATCAACACAAAAAATCGTCACTTCAACGAAAAAATAAGTCCTTTTGATAATGGCATCCAAATCAAATAGCGAATTGAAGCATAAACAAAACCCACAAGACGAATTATGCACAGCCCAGAGAGAAAGACGAAAGAACACACAAGCAGACAAAATTTACATAATCGGAATCGAGAGAACGGGGCCGAAAAGACCCAAAATCGAGACAACAAGGATCGGGGCCAGGTAAAATATGATGAATACCTGTAGATTATTGGGTAATAACCCAGAAACTAGGGTTTTCACGAGACGACAGCGAACCCATGAGAGAATTTGGTGTCGGAAACCGAAACTATGTCGAAACCCAGAGAGCTTTGTCGTTGTTGATTTTCCGTTCGTCTGGAAAAGGGAGATAGAAAAAATATGAATCTCGCGGCCTCTCGTTTACGTCAATGCAAAGACTGCGAGATGGGAACTGAGACGCACGCGCATCCTGAGCGCGTCGAGGCGTGTGTTGAGGGGGTCAACCTTCCCATGTGCTGACGTGGAAAGAAACTGGTGAAAATACTTGACGTGGAATGCGGGTGGAGTGCACGCGCAGTAAATCTGACCTGGCTAACTATATTGGGTTGGGTTCAAATGTTGTACTCTTATTATATTTAATCAGGCCCAGACCCAGGCCCAATTCTAGCATTTTTTATTTATTTTTTCACTTGAGTTTGAAATCTAATTTATAAATTGTGTGAATTAGAGTAATTTAAATAGGTTTAAATGGAAAAAAAATGAAAGATTCAATAGTTAATTCCGAGTCCAAATGAATTAAATTATTTGTGGAATTGAGGATGATCCATTACAAATGTAATTTCGAACATGTTACAAATTCTTGCACGAGACTTTGGTCCATGGAGGACAATATGTAGTACAATTTTTTTTTAAATCTAAATTAGTATATATATTTTTAAAAAAGAAATTAGCCGAATCTTATAATACAGTCTATTGTATATAGTATACTATTATATTGATATAAAATGTCCAACCATTTTTAATGAAATGAGATGGGTGATACATTATTTTCACTTCTAGATTGAGTGGCCAGACAAACACAATTTATACATCATTCAAATTCAAAAGATAGACGAAAAGAAACCGTTCTATTATTTATTTCTGCTTCTATATTAAAAAAATAAATAATTCATGAGTATAAAGATAGATAGACTGATTTCGATAATTAATTAATTATTATAAAAAAATTATATAAATATAAAATATATTAAATAAATATCAAAACTGATGTATAAAATTTTAAAATATTCGATATCTCTAATACATAATTCGCGAAATCGAGAACAATTTACAATCTTACATGAAAATAACTCATTCCGCAATTTGATCATTACACTATGGATCTAGACATTACATATAGAATCCATCCTGTTCCTAGGAACACAAGAGATACATATATAATGCATGATCAATACATGCATGCATACATACATATATATATATATATATATATGATGAGGAGGAACATGCACGGAAGGGACAATGGGCATGTGGATGGATAATGAATCAAGAGGACCAAAGCTGAGCATTCTTGACCTTGCACACACTCTCTAACACCTCGAATGGGAGTATATTCCCCTTCACCACCACCTTCTTGCTCTCCAGCTCTACTTTGTACCATGTCACCCCTGTTTTTTTTTTTCATTATTTCATTTATTAATAAATTTTCTAAATAACAATAATTCGATTTTGTAACGTCTGAATTCGGTAAATCTATAATTACCATCTAATTTAGAAATGTGTTTCTCTACTTTTTTGGCGCATCCATAACAGTGCATAGACACCCTTAGCTCCACCACCTGCATATACACATCAACAAGCTCGACAATAATATATTATTTTAAATTTAAACAGAAATCCATACATATATATATATATTGGGCTAATCTTATATTAGGAAACGACTTAGATCCCATCAACCCATCAACGTTCAAACCATGATCTCAATAATACATGTCCTTTTTTTTTCAAAGTAGTCGAATCCCCAAACAGCGGTAAGCAGTAAATAGCCATTATATAAAAAATACCCTTAATTTGTTATTTCTACTTCAAGATCTACCCTTGTGACCATGTATGTGACCAATGTGACCGAAATATAGTATGGTCACATTTTGATTTTATCGATTATAACGTTAAATTTATGGTGATCACACTAATTCATTATGTTCATACCTTGTATATCTTACTAATCATTTGATTAAAATAACACCATAAATTTAACGTTATGAACAATGAAATCAATATGTGACCACACTATATTTCGGTCACATTGATCACAAGGGTAGGTCTTGAAATAGAATTAGTAAAATAAGGGTATTTTTGATAATGCCCCCAGTAAATATGTATGTTTCAATATCAATTTTTTTTTGTCAAAAAATCAATATCATATTTCACATAAAGAGATATGCATGATTATATATATACATATATATATATATATATATCGATCGTTTATACACACATATACATATATACATACACACATACATGCATACATACATACACACATGCATACATACATACATACATACATACATACATACATACATACATACACACACATACATACATACATACATACATACATACATACATACACACACATACATACATACATATGTATGTATATATAATTTGTACCTTGGGCTTAAGGTGAAAAGCCAAAGTCTGTTCACCAGAGACAACATCTTTCAATGTCATGGGAATAAGAGGCTTCTTCTCGAACTCATCTTCTTCGCTGTCGAGAGTGTTCATACAGAAACATGAACACTGATTTGTCGGAAGCAACAGACAATCCAACACCTTCCCAATCTTCAGGAGCTTCCCCATTGCAATCCCCACCATGAATTCAAGAATCAAGAACTGGGTTTATAGAGAGAGAGAGAGAGATGATCTCCGGTGAAGAACAATATATATAAATCTGGGGTTTACGTTAAAATCTGGAGAGAATCTCTTGGAGAGACACTTGCTTGTGGTTACACTGTAAGAGAGAGAGAGAGAGAGAGAGAGAGAGAGAGAGAGAGAGAGAGAGGGAGAAGTCAAACGTGGGAAAAGCTACTCTAAGAGACTAATGGGATGTAGTATCGTGGGATTTAATGTATTCATCAATTACAATGTTGAATCTATCATTAGATTAACCCTAATCTTGTCACTTCTCATACTTTGTATTAAAGCATTTGTGCAACTGCAATTAAATATTCACGACCATAGTCACTTTACGATACAAATGGACCGTGACACTCGTATAAATAAAAATTCCGATTATTATTATTATTTATTTGCATTTTACGATGCCCCTTTTCATTGAACTTCGAACTGATATTTTTTGTGTTTTGGACAAAAAGTCTCGAAAAGAAATCATATTTTGGAAGTAAAACAAAAATCCAAGAAAAACAATTCAAATACCGAATTGACAATAAAATATTTAATCTCGATTTTTATTAAATAGGTCACAATAAATAATTTTCAAACTCTAACGAAATAAACTTTAATACGTTCTAATAAACTAAGATTTGTTATAACCACTTAAAAAAAAAAGATATTTTATTTGATCACTTTCAAAATCTCTCCAACATCAACGCATTTTTATTTCATTTTGGTTCACAAGTATTTTTAAAAAATGAATATAAAGTTTAGTGAATAGTGTGACGAGGCGAGGCATGTGACGGATGCAAGGCTTAATTTAGTGTGGCTTGTAATTTATTTAAATCATTGATTGAAGAGTGGATAAGCATTCTCTCTTTTGTCTTTACTCTCGCCGCTGCCGTTTTCAATTCCTTTATTTTTATTACATTTTTTTATTTATAACAAAAAATAGTAAAAAACAAAATAAAAACTATATATGATTGCGCTATTTAATACCAGTAAATTGTAATAACTCCATATATATTCGAAGGGACACGATTATATATATGTAAAGATCCCAACCAGTGCCGAAATTTATTTAAATGAAATTGATAGATTTAGGCTAATTATTTTAACTATTTTGATATATAAATAAAAAATCACATTAATTTCGTGTATGTTCTAATAAAACCAAAATAATGCCATCTATTTTGGATCTGCCTTCTACTTTATTAACATATTCTATTGTAAACTTCTATAAATGTATATGTGCATGATATATATACACAAAGAAACTCAACCAATGATAATATAACTTTATTTAAAATTGTAATTTATAAAAAATTGGTAACTTTTTTTTTTTGTTTTAATGGTTTGGTCGTCAAGAAAATAAATGAAAAATAGAGAGTAAAGGGCGAAATATCTTTGATTACACGCCAAATCGCTTAAGAGTTTAGGGATAAATCACGTGAAGATAAATATGCGATTATTATGCTTTGCATGCCAAAAAAAATGCTAATTAATTAGACCGTCTTGTTTCTCATTAATAGTTATCCCACGCTCCATCATTTCCCTATATAGCCTCATCATCTATATTTTCCCCATTATTTTTATTCTAATTATTACAAACATTATTTATTATTTGAATAAAAGAAATGCGATTTTAGCAAACCAAATCAATGGAAATTCCCATACGTCTTAAACTTTTAATTAAGAATAAACATTGTTTGATCCGATTTTGATGTTATTATTGTTTAAGATAATATGTATTCTTCACGTATTAATGAATATTATATATATATATATATACTAGTGAAGAAAAAAATGTTATGATGTCATTATACAACTAATAATCACAATTGATTCCAAAGCATATATGCTTTGAAATTTTATAATGGATGCAAAAATTTATATTAAGACAAGTGTACGGACAAGATCGAATGATTTGAAACAAGTATGAGTAGAAAGGAGTTGGAAAAATAGAAGCTGTCTATCAATCTAATGTCATGAATTCTAATTATTAATATTCTCAAAATAAATAAAATAAATAAAATAGGGACACACCGCCCCACAATTATTGGTGGCATGACCCAATTGAGTCGGTCCACCTTTTTTTTAAAAAAAATCGAAGAAAAATTCTTGTTATTTGTGTTGTTTTGATGTGTTATATATATTAATGAATATATTATATATATATATATATAAACTAGTAAAGAAAAATATGTTATGATATCATTATACAACTAATAATCACAATTGATTCCAAAGTTTATATGCTTTGAAAATTGGGTTTTATATTACACAATTATTTATATATATATATAATAATTAATTTGGGTTTTATATTATATATTTTGCTATTTTGTTATGTTGCATGAACGCATTTGGTCACCTTCTAAAGCACAGTTGGTCCATGTGCTCACACACACACTTGTTTCCTTCTCTTTCTTTATTTGGTATCGATGGGATTGATAACAACTATATCTAAGTGACTATTCATTGGCGCATTTCAACAATATATGTAAATTAAAATTAAAAGAATTTGAATATCCGCATTTCTTTAAAGCCGATAGAAACATAACAATGATAGGCTGATATAAACCATATCAAAATGAAAGTCGAAATAATGCGACATAATTACAAGATAATATAATAAATCGTGATTTTCCTATGCTTAAATGATTTAAAATCAATTAAATATGGGTTTTTAATCAAAATCGATTAAGTTAAAATACTCTTAAATAAAAGATCTTAAAATTGCATATTTTTTTTACTAAAATTAATTTAAACATGAATTCCAATCGAATAGAAATCTAATATAATAAATAGATAAAAATAAAATAACCAAGATCGAATACATAATAAAACCTTATCCTAATTATAATCTAAAGAATGGAAGAGAATATATCTTTTTTTACCAATAAAAAAAATCATTATTACTTTAACTATAATTTATGCAAGGATATGCTTAAAATGTGAAAAAAGATAACATATTACAAATATATCATTTTGCAGATTCCAAAATGTATGAATTATTGGAATTTTGTATTATCTCCGAGACTTCGAAAAACAAAATCGAATTGCATATTTTGTTCACTGCAAAAAATGGACCTACCAAATAGTTGGAGTGGTCTATCAAGGCTTCTGTCTTGTCTCTTCTTTGGCTACCGAGCTATATTCACTTCACCAAAATTTAAAAAAAAAAAATGATATAAAATGTTGACTATTTAACCCCAATTGCATGTGGATTGTGGACCTTCTAAACGTAACATTTTTATTTTTATTTTATAAAAGTTTCCAATTCCAATATTTTTAAAGCCACTATTGTTTATCACATATCCAAACTCATACTATACCTATGGATGTTTCGATGTTCTGTTCGGATTCGATTAGAATTGATTCGATTTGGTTTTTTCGATTTTATAAAAATATATATCAATAGTTTATTATATCATATTCAATTCGACTTGATTTCAGTTTCGATTTGTTTCATTATTCCGATTTTTATTAAAAAAAAATTAGATTTTTCAAATTTTTAAAAAATTCGGTTCGTTTCGATTGATTTCTGCAAAATTCGGTTTTATAAAAAAAAAAAATCAAAAATTTTGGACAGTTCAATTTTCGGTTCGGTACTGAAATTGCCCACCCTACTACTAGTACAGTGTTTCTCCTTATCATAAGGAAGAATAATCTTTAAATTACAAAAAAAGGAACATGAATTCACAATTTGATAAATTAATTTGGAAAAAGAAATGAAAATGCATTGGTGTTAAATTTTGTTTTGGAGAAGACAATAAATAAAATAACAACCACTTTTCTGAAGAGCCAGTAAGGTCCATCTACGGCGATGTCTCTTAGATTTTTTTTTTATCAATAATAATAATAATAATAATTTCACATTCATAAGATGTCCAATATTTATTTCTCTAATGGACCGCCTGACACACCATTGGGAAATAAAAACTTTGGGACAAAAGTGAAAAAAAGGGAACAAGCCAATGTATGAGATTATTATTATATATACGAGGAATTCGTAGAAGCAGCAAACAAAAACAAAACATAACATTTATTTATTTTTCCACCTTGTCTCGTTACAAGTTTAACTTAGCTTTGAATCCCAAGAGACTTGTAGATTCATCCACCGACACCTTGTTGATTGTCCGAGGGAGCAAAGTATATGGAATTATATTTATTTTCCCCAAGTAAGAAAAAAAAAACATCCTTATAGTTTAATCTCAAATTTAATCGAAATTAAAAACAACGGGAACGAAAGGAGACATTTTGATGCAAACCCGGGATTATATACGCAATAAAAGACATACCCTTATATTTAATATTACATAAATCGGGCGAAAAATTACGACATATAGTAGAAACATTAAGCACATAAGAACTATGATGATGCTCATAAGAAGGATAACGTATCAAAATCTAATGGATGTTCAAAACAAATCTAAGATAACATCATTTACAGAGATGAAAAACACAAAAAAAAAAGGATCGAGGAACAGAAGGTACGGATCATTCAGGAGCATCTTCGGTACGAGGTTGAAGCCCCTTCCCTGATAATGTTACGGCATTGGTGAGGAAAAGAAGGAAGGAAGGATTCAAGAAGCAGAAGTCATGGGAAATTCAGAGAGATTATACCGAAGAACGGGACAAATGGAACAGGATGAGTTCCAAAGTAGAGAGCATTCATTGGCTGTTGTCTCCAAGGCAAACCTTGTGAAGGGCGGTTAGCCGTGGACGGCTGCGACTGTGGCGCGAGCAAGCCTGGAGAGAGCGATCCGAACCGAGGCTGAAATGTAGCGGTCAAACGACGGTCAAACCCGTGATTCGGAACCTGTGAAGGATGGTGAAACCAGTATGTCCTCGGGTTGAGAATGTAACAAGTCGGGAATGAAGGTTGACCGGAATAAGGGTTAAACAGGACTGGACATAAACCCGGGGTGATGCTCCAGCATTTGAGAAGGCAATTGGTTAAGCCGGGACGACGGAAAGATAGATCGCGCTTGCCTGTTAAAGGTTGATGGTGATTCATGGCCATATTCTTGTCTGAATGGATCATCAGGCATGTTTCTCCAAGGTGCAAACTGGTTAGAATGGAAGGAGGACATCTGAACATTATAGCCTGACAATGGCAAATCCCCAAAGTTACGATCAGCCGACATATTATGATTCTGATCAAAGCCACCTCCAGCATTTGCAGAAGGAGACATAGATTCTCTGGTTGAATCCGAAGTATGAACACCAGTTACTGTCTGTCTCTGTACAGGTGAAGTTTGAGGCAATATCCTGCTCAGATTGTCGAGTAAATACGGGGAGCATATCGCAAGAAGGCGAAGGAAGAACATCGTAGGGAAATTCCACGCGACTTACCGAGACATCGAATCGGCGGTTGAAGCTTTCCGGATTTTTCTCCACCTAGAGAAGGATGGCAATAACAGGATTGTATCGGACAAAAAAAACGGTAGGACCAAATATGTTTTCAAACATAAAGTTGTAATAAACTTACTCCCGTTTACTCGACGAATATGAGCTCCTACGCATTTTTTGCGGCACAGACTTTTTCATATCAGAACTCGGAGCCGCCTTCTCGCACCTTTCTTGATTCTGTCGATGGTTCTTCTTCGACCTATGCAATTTATGAACCATTGATGAATTGATAATGGAACCGAGATTTACCGAAAATTGAATGATTTTGTATCTATTATCACAATTTCAGATGCTGTGTATATTTCTTGGTATCTTATGCAGATTATTTAGATGCAAACAAGAGTTACCTGCTATGATTTGGTCTAAAATGATCATCAGGTTCTTGATAGTTCATCATCCCCTTTCCTTTCCAATCTTTCGGCTCAAATTCCATTTGATGAGCTCCATCATCGTCTTTGTACATTTCTCCTGTGTCTTCTTCCCGATCACTGTTCTCGTCCTCCTCGGGAAAAGCTGAGTAGCCCTCTTCTCTTCTCGGCCTTCTCGAATCTGCAGAACCATCTGTTGAAGTTTTCTGGACTCTTCCCCACCTGGAAAATTTAGCAACAATCAGGATGGTTCAGACAGAAACTTGAACAAGAGAATGTTATCTTCAATCGAAAATTATACAAAAAACTCACTCCAGTTTACTATCCATTTCTCGGTACGCAGCAATTTGCTCGTGTCCTCTACACGGGCTTTCTCGAATGCTCCGAAGATCAGAACTTTTACGGGTTTTGTCTACCTTTGATCCCTTTTTATATCTTTCCCGCAAATCCATTTCTTCGAACTTCTTGTTCATCTCTAGTCCTTGGTTCTTACACTTCTTTTCTTGAGGATTCTGGTTGAACCTGTGGAGAGAAATAGGCACCATATATTTTATCCAAATTCCAAAAATCTGTTTTAATTCTCATAGAGCATAGAGCTAAGAACAAGAATCACCGGTTTTGTCCGCCGAGATTCAGTCTAGAACCACCACCGTAAGGCATGTTCCGTCTTCCACGGTTCTGTCTGAACTGATCATCGGGTTCTTTCTGATCAATCAGCGAGCCAACTTCCACTCCACGAGCATTCTGGTGCGACCTATACAATTGATGAACCATAAACTAACCGACGGTACTAAAGAAAAAATTCATGATTCGACTTCGTTATATCATTTCGGTCCCTACCCGTCTCAAGGCAACGCCAGATAATCTTCTTGAAATTCTGAGTACTTTCAGCAAATCCGAACAAACAAGAATATTACCTGCTCTGTCCGAAATGATCTTCAGATTCTCTGAGTTCACGAGCGTATTCTCTGAGTTCATCTTCTTCCCAACCCCAATTCGCATCCGAATAATCTGAGTATTTCCCTTCTCTTCTCGGCCTTGTCAAAGGCACATTGGCCTTGTTTCTGCTCGCTCGCTTACCTCTACGATGCACCATGGATGATGATGATGCTTCAATCTCAAGAAAACGAAGACCCAGAAGGAAATGGGAAGAACCCAGATTCTGAGAAATCGAATCAAAACCCTAGTCGATCAAAGAATTCTAACACGATGAAGACCCTTGATCGATCCTCGAAGATTATGGTGATTTCGGTTTCTTCCAAGTTTTCCCCCTCTTAAAATGTCAGCTTTCTTGATGATTTCGAACTGTAGTTTTTCAGAAACAACGAAGGAAGATGCAATACAAGGAGATTAAAAATTACATGGAGCTTAAAAAGGGATCGCGCGCGAAACTTTGCCGTGGATAGCCAAAACGGCGAAGTTTTGGGTGTCTGGCTCTCATTAACGTCCGTCTAGCCGTTTCCGTTATGTTTCGAGCCAGCTGTGCAATTTTGATTAACGGTAACGACGGATTAAAGACGGCGAATCGTACCCGAAATTGAAGCTCCGACCCGGAATCCAACCCGCTAAGCCTCCGCCGACCCGACGGTGACGGAGGCGGAATCAGCTGTGACTCTCTCGACAGCTCCGACGAGTTCATGCCGTCTCCGACTTATCTTCCACCGCTAAGACGATCCTTCCTCCGCATCCTTCATCGACCTCCTCCGGAAGAATCGTCACCATCCGCCGGAAATATAATCGGAGGAAGAAAATTCGGCGGTGGCGGCGCTATGGCGGCTCCGGCGTCCGACAAGACGTCGTAGAGTAAGATATTAATTTAGGGCTCAAGCACGAGTTTTGTTTTTCAAAGGAATTTGGGCTTTCGCTTCAGCTAAAATGGGCCTAAAGCCCATATACTTTATACAACCTGCTTTTATTTATTTTTTTTAATTTTTTTTGGGGATGAAAGATGAGAAATTCGGCATAATGATATACGAATGCAAATGTAATTTAATTTATTTTTGCTGGCAGTAACAATTAGTAAACTCTTTCGACAATTCACCGAGAATCAAGTAATTATCTGCGAAAATCAGGATAATTACAACAATTAGTCGCTGTTAATGACTTCTCCCGGACCATTCTCCGTCAAACTTCAACGGAAGAGACCGCAGCCGTCAAATTCACGCCTGGACAAGAAGATTCCACACGTAACGTCGTCAAAATTCCGTTATTACCTCGCCGTTCGCTTCTCTCTCTCTACTGTACAATCTCTCTCTAGCTTTGGTAAAGCGGAACATTTAGTTCTTAGCTGTACAAACCCCCCCCCCTTCTCTCTCTTGCTTTCTCTCTCTGTTAAAGGAAGAGTAATTTATGTGACAGCTTCACCAGAGAGAGAGAGAGGTGGAAGAGGAAACTTCTGGATCGCCGTCAAAGCTGAAAACGTATAATCGCGGAGGTGATTTTTTTGGGATAACCTCAGGTTTGTGCAAATTCGATTTTCCGAATACTTCATTTCTTCTGAATCTGGTAGGGTTTATCAGTTTCTGTCGTTGTTTTCGCTTTGACTTGTCTAGAATTCCTTAGATCTGAATGCTTCTCTGTGCTCGGTCGTGGTTCTTATTGGTTCTTTAATCATTCCCGATATGTGGTTTGTTGTGCCTGGAGTGGAATTTGATCTGGAATTTATGCGTTAGTTTCTGGTGTTGGAGTTACCGAGACAGTTTTTTCAATTGTCTTGAACTCGATTATGGAACTAGTGGTGAGAATTAGTGGTGTCTGAGTTCCATAATTTTATTGAATTCAAACAATTGAAAATAGGAATTCGATTGGAACAAGCGATCAGTTCTTCAGAATTCCGATAATTAAGAAGCGCACATATGGTGATTTTTGGGTAGGGTTTGGAGAAAAGTTAGCTTCCGGGAAACTTTCTTAAGAAGTATGTTTTCTGCAATGCAGTGGTAGCTGGTGTTGATAGCAGAAAATGGCTAGCCGGCTGAAAGAAGACGAGAAGAACGAGCGGGTTATTAGGGGTCTTCTCAAACTTCCTGAGAACAAGAGGTGTATTAACTGCAACAGCCTGGTGAGTTTACTCTCTCTTTTAACTCTCTTCATGTGAAATAGCAGACATAAGGTTTTGGGGGTTGTCTAAAATTTCTTCTTCCTGCTTGAACAGGGACCACAATATGTTTGCACTACTTTCTGGACTTTTGTTTGTACAAATTGCAGCGGAATACAGTAAGTGTTCGATTCTGTAGTATATCTACTATTCCTGTATGTAAGGTTTTGATTGTGGTTGATGTATGCATGGATATTTTTCAGTCGTGAGTTTACCCACCGCGTTAAATCTGTATCAATGGCCAAATTTACTTCACAAGAAGTTGGTGCACTACAAGAAGGAGGAAATCAGGTGTTAACAATGTCCCTCTCTTTTCATTCTGATGATAAAGAGTTATTTTCCTGGGGGTCTTACTTTAAATTTTCCATGACAGCGTGCTAAGGAAATTTATTTTAAAGGATTTGATCTACAACGTCAGTCATTACCTGATGGAAGGTATTACAAATCTTTCGCTGTATAATTGATTTTTTTTACAATGTTTAGGGTTTCTGATCTGTTTCCTTTCTTTTTTTTAGTAATGTTGAGCGGCTGCGTGATTTCATTAGACATGTCTATGTAAATAAAAGATACATGGGTGAGAAGAATGATGACAAGCCTCCAAGGGGACAGATGGTAATATGCATGTTTTCTTCTGTTATTGGTTTCTTTTAGTTTTAGACAAACCTTCAGTGGTCCACATGATGTACTTCATTACATACAGTAACCTTTGTTATCATAAAAGCATCAAGCAGGCTTTAGTGTTAGTTGTAGAAGACTAGTCTCCTTTTATCTTTATTAATTAGTACAGTCTGCCAGCTTCAGGTTTCCTTTTATTCTTATATTCTGCAGGGCGACAAAAATGATTTTCATGGAACTCGGAGTCCTAGTGGCGCTCAAAGTCCACAATATGAAGATGCATATGACCGCCGTTACAGTGACAGGTCAGATGCAGGAGGCAGAAGTCCTGGCTTCGAACCAGGTAGCAGGAAATTCGGTGATTACACCAGAAGCCCCTCTCGTCCAGAAATTGTAAATGATTGGCGCCGAGAGGATAGATTTGGAAGTGGAAGAAAATCTGAAGAGGGTTCCCAATCTCCTGATCAAGGAAAAAACTTGGGTTCATCCCCCCCTCCAGTGGTTCGACCTATTCGGGAGATTTTGGGTGACAGTGTAGTTCCTCTTCGTGTTGGCGAACCTCCAAAACCCGATGGTAACAGAAATACTGATGCTTCGGCACATGCGAAGGTTTGGCTTCTTCTTTTGTGGAGTTTTTATAAGTTCTGAAGTAATAAGAGCCATCGATCCTTTTCTTGAACTTTTGCTACTTATTGTGAGCTCTGCCATTGATACATACATCGATATAGCTGTTTTACCACGCATATTGAAATAGTAACATCATCTTAAGTCTAGGGAAGAAAGAGAATGTTGATCTTCGTGTTGGTCTATTGCAGAGAACTGTATCATCGAGCAGTTTATCTTCCGCAAATGAGAATCCCCCAGAAGTGAAGGTGGAAACTTCTGTCAGTCTGATTGATTTTGATGCCGACCCTGAACCTCCTGCCTCAACACAAATGCAGCAATCAACAGCTCCTCAGCCTGTTGTGCAGTCAACAACTTCATCTGATAACAATTGGGCATCTTTTGATACTGCCCCAATCCCGAGCACAACTTTATCTCAAGCTCCAGCTAATGGGAATACGGTGGATTCGCTTCTGTCTCAGTTGGCAGTTCCTTCTTCAGTCCCAGTTCAGACATCAGGACTGCCTAGCGGGGCCAGTGCTTCAATAGATGCTACTGCCTTTCCTGCAAGTCCTCCTGTTTCTGCTTCATGCTTTGGTGCTGGAAATAGTACAGCTCCAGTTAGCAGCACTTCTGTTCAAGCTTTTGGTCAGGAATGGCCTAATGTCCAGCAGCAGTCTCCTTCATTGTTACCTATGCATGTCGGTTATTCCACGCCCCAAAATATGGTGCCACCTCAGAACGGACCTTCGAAAAATCAGGTGGGTACTTCATTATGGAATCCTCAAAATTTAAATAGAACTCACCTCCTTTCTAGGTGAAATTTTTATTCACGGCATGGCATTATGATTATTGAATCTTTTCTGCAGCCATGGAACACAACCCTGGTCTCTAATGTACAAAGATCCCAGAGTGCACCAGCTCTGCAACCACTTCAAGGAGTCTCTCAAGAGGCCACTCCTGGTGTTGAAGTGAAACCTTCTGGAAGAAAAGAACTGCCTGTGGTAATCAATTTGCTCAAACACTTGGCTGTCATATACTCACGTATCACTCCGAAATAATTTACCAGCTTCTTTGCAGGATCTATTCACTGCAACCTACCCATCATATCACGCAGCAGCACATGGATGGCAAGCTGGTCCACCTCATGGTATGGGCTTTGGCATGCAGCAGTATAACACCGCCATGGTATTTCTTTTGATATGTTTTTATTTCACATTTAATTTCACCGAGGTGGCCCCTCTGCCTGCTTGTGATTTTCTCATGATCGATCATCTGCGTTTTTGTCTACGCAGTTCCAGAATTTTCAGCAGCCACCGAAGTCAATGAACCCTTTTGACTTTGGCAATGAACCAACTCCACAAACACAGACGGTACGCGCTCTTTTTTTGTTTGACCAGTCTCTATTGAAATAATTTTCCAAGGCCTTGTATCTTCTCGAAATGCATGTTTTTTTAATTGTAATGTTTCTAGCGGATAAAACTGAGTACTGTTCCAAATTGCTTTTTGGCATTCCATGGCACGTTGATTGGAGCACCTACGAACACTCTTGCAATGAGTTAGCTTGAGAGTTACTAGGTTATCCCTTTCTTATCAAAATGAATTTAGATTTAATGCCCTAAATGATGTAAAAATGGTTAACAGGCAACTCAGTTCATGTCGATGTCATCTCTCCAAGGTGCTTTACCGCCGATGGGAATGACCCGCACTTCAAGCCTTGGTACTGTTTCACAAGCCTCGATGCCACCCCAAGCACATCATCATCTTCCATCTGGTATATCCTACCAAGTCCCAAGTCATCCATCCGCACTGCCACCAAGTAAAGCATGCGCTCCTCCTCTCTGTTTAATTTCACTTGTATAACATTTTCTTTAGTAAACTAAGCATTGTCTCTTCTGCTACAATCGATCCACAACTTTCAGGGTTTATGTCTCCACAAATGCCGGGCAACATGCCACCCAGGTAACTTAAACCTTTGATAATGTTGAATCTGTTGTTGCTCATTTTAAGACTGGTCTCAATATAGAAGCATGAATTCCAATTTGTATAGAACATCCGCATCATTTAGTTGGCTGGATTGAAAGAATTCAGAAACTAGAACTTAATCTTTTGAGGCATTACGAGGGAAATTCAGTTGCATCTTTGTATGGAACTTTCCTAACAAAGCGGCAGCCCTCGTTTTTGCAGCATTGTGAACACTATAGAAGGTGGTCCATATGGAGGAACTACTCAACACTTCAGCGGCCCATTCTCTGGACCTCCTTCCAACCCGCCCTCTTTCCCCACGGGAGGAAACCCGTTTGGGTAAGAGAGAAAACATTCCTATCCCAGTTTTTAAAAAACTTACGTTTTCTTAAATTACGGTCGAGAAGGAACTGTTATTCTAAGGATCTTTACACAAGGTGTGATCCGTAGTTTTTGCCTGGGGAAGGAGGAGGAGAGGTAAGAGTTGCATTTGCATGGTGTTATATTAAAAAGCAGTAAACTCCTGAAACTAAAAAATAAGGAGAGGGTTCAAACTTGGGGGAGTGTTGGTGTGGGGAGTTAGGGGGAGATTCTTTCTAGCATTTCGAGTTGTCAAATAATTTTGTTGTTGTTGTTGTTGTTGTTCTGTTTCTTGTAATATAAGTCCGAGACTCTGAAATGACTTGTGTCTTGGCTTTGGTTTTGGTTGCTACAAATTATTTGTTGCTTCTTTTTACATTTTCCCCAACTTTTGGCCCCAAAAAAAAAATCTTTTTCTATTCGCTTTTTGTGTTGTATGCTTCTGTAAAATATGGACCCCCCATCAAAACTTGTCAAAAGTTGAATCTTGGTTTTTGCTTAGACGAGTTTGAAACATCATTTTTGCCCCTTTCGTCAATTTTTTTAATAGATTTGCCCCACCATGGGGTGATGAGTGATCGAGGTGCAAAACGTCTGAACGTCGGGCGTTCAATTCCATTTGATAGGGAGGATGTAATTTTTGGACAAAAAATGATCTATATGTGAAGGTTTATGGATCTAAGTTGGATCTAGTCGGGTCAAAGGTCCGAAAAACTATTCCATCGTAAAAACAAATTCTAACAAGTCTTGAATTGAACTGAACGGAATTGGTAGGTTATTTGATAACATTTCTCCGTGGATGTGTTTTCCCTTCTTTTAGGTAAATCCGGATCTCGGGACATTTGTTCTCTTGGAGCTCTTTTCCTCTCCTTTTTTTTTTGTTATAAACAAAGTGGGGATAGTAATAACAGTACTGATTACTGATTAATCCTTCTCGGTTTACTTTATAAACAAACAGAGCTTGTAATCTTCCCATCTTGCCCTTTAGAAGCTTCGTCTGAATAATTGTATAGTAAGCAACTAAACAATGGTGTTCCTTCTAGATTGAAGTTTCTTCGATCTTTCGTTAACAAAAAAAAAAAAAAAAGAAGTTTCTTCGTCTTTGCTAGTTCGGGTAAAAAATAAATAAATCTAAAGTGCTTTTAGGATAGCTGAATGTGATATTTGTCCAAATTCTTCAGCTGCTCATATGTATGTATGAAATGGGTGTATAAGCATATATATCGATGTATGTACATGCATGTGTGAGAGATTCGATCATTTTGGTGGACAAAGTATTTGAGGTTAAAATCATGCGTATCTGTTGAGAACCACCCGCATGCTAAATGTCAAAAGAAGACATGTTTTTGGCCCAATCTCCGTACGAAAAATAAATTAATTATACCCACCACCTTCAAATTAATTATTTAATTAATTACACCCACCACCACCTTTCATTAAACCATCTGTACAAATATGTCGTACAAATATTTGATTCCCCCTATTTCTATTTCTATTTCTATTTCTAACAATATCCTACTTGTAATTGTAAGATTTTTGGAGAATCAGACACGTCTCCCCCACATGTGAACGTTTGTTACTTTCGCAATCTTCGCCGGAGCTTTCTCCATTTTTTCACCGGAGTTTCGTCGGAATGTTTTCAAAACTGCGTTCCATTTTTGTCCTGCGAGGAACCAAATGTGGATGTATCTCTCTCATCAGAGAGGCAATCCCCTTTCTCTCTCGCTCTCCCCGTCATGTCATGTCCCTCCCGTTGGTTGTCTGCTCTTCAAAACTAATGGAGCCACCAACATCCAAACTGTGACCCAAATGAAGTGAAAATAATCTCAGAAATTCTTCGTTTTCATGTAACAGACGTATGTATACAGTATAGTAACAGTATTAATACTGGATGTTGAGGCGTGAAATGACATTATTTCATTGTAAAATTCTTATTTATGAAAAAAGAGTTTCCGGGGGGTTACGTACTGTAAATACAAACCGCGAGCCACTCGTTCACCACCCTTACCCAAGTGCTTGTCCATCCCACATCGATCGTCCACCTGAAAATGTTTTTCAAGTTCAAGTTTTCTCCAAATATACATTTTCACAACTTCTTGAATGTCCAAAAACAGCATATTCATTGTGTTGTGGCCCCTTCTCCGGAACTTCTCCTTGCAAGGTTTCGAAATTATTGGCTACAAATTGTAACTATTAGGATTTCTATATATCTCTATCAATACTATTAGTATCCTTATGACCTCTTCATATCACTACAATATATCTAAATCCCTATCATCTCTATCTATCCCTATAATCCCTCTTTCCTTATTTGAAGTATCAAGAAAATATGAACAAAATTCTATTAACTGTGGGTGGGCGTTTACTTGAGCTTAATACTATCTCCTCTCTCTATGTTTGTTGATGTATCAGAAAGTGCATATTTAAGATTTCTTTGGGAGGGGACTTACTTCTTCATAGGGTGATGAGTGTTCCATCCAATGAGAAGCATGGCGAAGTACATTGCTCCTGTGGCGAATACCAAATGGAAGAATCCGTATCCATATGGAAGAGCCTCTTCGTCTTGATTATCTTCTTTCCTGCAGAACTGTTGTCATCGTCGGTCAATTTCTTCTCATGGGATTTAGCGGAAAATCAGGGTCTAAACACTTACAGTGATCATAGAAACTACTGACCTGGAAACATTGAGAGTCTATTCCCGTTGAAAATGTCGCAATAACCATTGCTAATAGAGCGACCACGAAACTCTGCAAGCATATATATTAAACCAACCTTAGTGGGATGGCGACATAAACATTAAATCTAAAGGAGCTCTTTGGAAGGTTTGAATATTACAATGATGGAAAGCCAGTCTGTTCTTTCCGAAGCTTCTGCTTTTCTGTTGCAACTTTCTCCCGCTGGCTCGCTGCAGAACAAAACGTGGAGATGAGTATCAACTTTAATGGTACTCAAATCTCATGATTCAGCGAGTAAAAACTGTTACTCTACATGAATTATCTGCAACTTTCTGAGTGATTGCATGCATAATTAAGTGGTTCAAAGCCTGCAATTAGAATACATATATCTAAACACAAGAACCGTGCAATCAAATATACTAACAGGGAAAGTAAGATAAAGGGTGAATAAAGCATGCCTTCTAATGGCGCACCAGCAGATAAACACGACATAGAGTCCCATTATAGCAGGAGTCAAGTATCCAGCATTCACCTATTCGCCGGCAGAAAGAACCATTTCAACATATTTTACACTAGGGTCGGGAAAAGGATAAAAGGCTTCAAACCGAAATATAAAAAAAGGAACTCACCTTGGGATGGAGAGAAACGCTTGTCATGAATTGGATGAGGAACAAAGTCCACGTGATGAAGAAAATATTAAGAAGGCAGGACGAGTCAGGGGCATACCAAATGTACATCAGGATGATTCCTACGATACATATAATGTATGCAGTTGTTGCTAGCAGCATCACATGTACATGGCTGCGGACAAAATAAATTTTATGCAAGCGTAAGTAAGCTCGTAATCGAATGGAAAACAATGTAAAGGTTTCATAGAAATATCTCATCTTCAAGGGAATTAGGCGAACATGAGAAACAAGTCCACTGGATCTCACCATCTTTCTGCATCTTTTTTGCTTTGGCAAAATTCATTGAGCCAACAGATGAAACTGATGACACTTATTAGCTGTACCAGGAGAAAGACCCTAAAAGAAACAAGCAAAGCAGAAGGTAAAATGAGGATACTGATATCTTCCAAGAGAAAGCAATTGTGTATGTTCTTGAAGAGGATGGAAATCGTACCCTGCACCAAAATGTGCAATTTCCCCTGCCAAGCAAAGAAAGAACAAAGACTTTTACGCGATTTGATGAGGAGAAAACTGTTCATGACCTTGTTTAACAATAATACATTAAGTGTGGAACGGAAAAGATGGTCGGTCTAACCATATAGCTGGATAATTGAAGAAGGCATCGAGAAGGGTATGATGGTTAAGCCAAACCACATTACAAGCTTAGCAGACCACCACCCAGAATGCCATCGGTCTCTTGATGAATGGACCTTTTTGGTACCAACAGTCGAAAGATACATACTGAAATAGAACAGCTGAAGTACGGTTAAGGCAAAAGGTTTCTGCAATTTCATCTGACTGAGAGGAAAATAGTGTTTGACATTGTTTAATTCAGCTTAAAATAACATATAGGATGAGGCTGCGTTGTATAATCATAAGGAAGGATACAAAACATCCCAAGCTCATCCGCAGGACTCCTTCAGCCCCTATGCAGTTTTGCTCGCCTTTACAAATCTTTAGTTCTGCAACAATTATCAAAACACAGATCATTACAGTAACATCATTCAGAAACAAGCGAAACTCCTCATGGTGCAAGAGCGTGTAATTATAATACATAAACCTGAGTGACACATACTTCTCAGTACTGTCAAGGCAGCTCTGCCATAATCGCGAATGGCCCAAGCTAGCAGATTCGCCACGAGAAAAATCAGACTGTATACATATCTAGCCATCCAGGGATTGCAGCCGTTGAGAAACTGGCTAAACCATGACCCGTTCTTGATTGCCTCATAGGTCTCACTTCGGCTACTGCTGCCGCTGCTTGTACCATTCTCCATATCTCTTTAAACTTGGAAAATCCTCTCCTCTTCATGAGATTAGATGACAAAATCCATGAGAAATCTCTGATTTCTTCAGCGTGTCGTCCGGACTATAGTGACCCTGGGGAGATTATATATTGGACTCTGGATCGGTTACTCCAGTTCCGGTAGAAAAAAGCTGGTTAAGACCGATGAGGGCAACTTAGGAGCGTGAAACTCCTGTAGGAACTCACCCTCTCGGACAGCACTCTACCTTGTGGACCAAACCTATAACAAAGAAATCATGAAAGATCAAACCTTGTGAGCCACTTGGCAGAATTTTTCGCCGGGTAACAACCGAGCTCTTCACAATAGAAACGGAACCAGAAAAACCGAAGGAATCGCAGAACGAAATCTCCTCGTAGAGGGCATGTTTCTCTACACAAGGTGAGAAGCTTAAATCTAAAAAGCGGACCTATGGACAAAAATGGGCGAATGTTATTTCCAGGATCCAGTTGAAGAAAATTCATGTTCCACATGAGAAACATCCGTAATGTTTCTCAAATCACACCGAACTCATTTCTCAACAGAAAGCGTTTCTCTTTTCTCGTAAACATGGCAAGAGAATGCGTGTAGTGCAGGTAACGTTTTTCGTTCCTTTCGCTTATCTAAGAAGAACCATTCAGATCCTCGACGAGAATAACCAATCCATGGATCATTACAAATAATATATAGCGTCTTATGCCGAACCCCGAGATCTCAACCTTGAACCGTACGACCCATGCGAATATAATATTAGGCCAAAAGACAAAAAATGCCATACTTAAGAGACAAGCACTGATTTATGCCAATCAAGAACCATTTAGAAAGAACAAAATTTTCTATAATCCAGGTATAATATACGTAAACGAGAAACAACCAAGTCAAATTTCAATCCAACAGAAGCGGATTTATCTTTCTTTTTTTTTTTAAATCTAGACCAACATAACGCATCGAAAAAACCCCACTAGAGTGGTAGACATTTCAGGAAAATATTATTGGAAATTATTTTTGTTATTCTTATTTGTCATCCAATGATTTTGAATATAGATGCAGTGTGTGTTTTTGGGAATATTCGAAGGAAATACAAACGAAAAATAAAGTATAATATACGTAAACGAGAAACAAATCGTAAAACCTCCTTGTTTTTTAGTTTACATTATTCTGGAAATTATTCTTATAAAACTGGTTTAAAAAATAAAAAAATCTAAGAATAGTAAACCACGGGACTATCACAACGTCGTTAGAGGAATATTTATTTGAGATTAACCTCAAGAAATCCGGTCATAAAAAAATCAGAAAGTAAAAAAAAAAAATCGAACCTTTATTGTTTGGGCGCGTGGAGATTAACCAAGGAAGCAGCCAAAAAATATTTCTTTGACAAGGAAATAAAACTTTTTTTTAGGGGGGGGGACTCAAAGAGAAGATAAGGGGAAAAAAGCAATTTGGGTGCTACAGAAACAGAATATGGAATCAAATTCAGAATTTGGGATGAATAAATTAAATATATGCGCTCCTTTGGAGACGTGAACGGATTCAATTGGCAAAACGAATCTTTTCTTCCCTTGCAAAGTCGTGTGTACTAAGCACCATCATCAGATTCCCTTTTTAGCTTTTTAAACGTAAATTTTCTGTTCTTTTTGAAAATAAATAATTAGAAAAGGTTAATTAATTAAGAAAATCACAGGATATTGATATGAATGGTCGAAATGAAAGATAATTAACGTAATAAATATATAATACTAATTTATCGGTATCTATCTCATTGTTAGGTATTTATTCGATCTATTATATCCAAAGATTTTTTGGTAACGGAAATTAGTTAGGGTTTTACTTTTCTTCCATCCTTGGCAAATTCTTCAATATTTATATTTTACAGAAATGGAAACATTTGTGAAATGCTTGACTGGGTAATGGGTACTGTTTAACGCCTAACTGCTTTGATTATCCCTAATCAGTTGTTAAGTAAGATAATTAGCAGAAAGCAAAGGAGGGCGGGGAAAAGAGAAAGGAGTGGTCCCTCCAGATAAAATTTTTGAAAATTGACGTCGTTGCTTTGGCATTGCTGCGCACAGGGAGTGTTTGGATGATGAGAAAACGAGGGAAAATGCGAAGAACATAGGGAACATGCGAGTAATCGAATCCAGAGATTGTATCACGGAACGACAAAACAATCGCCGCTAATTCCGATCATATCTTTTACCCAGACAAATCGAAAATCACGAGAGATTCAAATCAAATCAAATCACCCGAAAACCAATGCATACACAAACACATACACACGCATATTCATGAATTTGAATTTTGGGAGATCCGAAAAAGGAGAAAAAAAAACAGAGCGGAAGAATAGGGAACCTGGAATTTTGTGCGAAGCTCCTGAATCGAAGAAGCTTCAGATCTGGAGAAATGGAGAATGTTTCTCCTTCAAGCTTTCTTCTGCAGATGCTTTCAACCTATGATCGAAGAAAAAACCCCGAGGGAGAGAGAATGTGAAAAGGAGAAGAAGATTAGCCTCCTTTGTCTTTTAAAAATTGCTCTCAAAGATCATATATATATATATATATATATATATATATATACACCGTATATATATATATACCGTACTTTCGTTCAGCTAAATACGTAAAATATAAAATTTCCATAATACTATTAAATTTCTACACAACATTGAATTTCCATAAATATTTTAAAATATTACATAATGATAGAACTTAAGCATTCGTTTAATACAATTAAAAAAATCATTTAAATAGAAAATTAATTTTTTGTTTTTTGATAATATTGTTTCGTGTGAATATCATTGTTTGTTGCTTTCCCGCCGTTAGCTTCCTTTTTCCGCACCATCTCCGTATCTTTTAAGTAATATATATATATATATATAATAAAAATATTAAATCCTGGAAATAAAAATAAAAATAATATAAATGAAGACATAATTAAGAAGCACAACAAGTGTTGATTTTGTTAATCACTCACCAATTTGCATGCTAATCACCAATTTTTATTATTGATTGGATGTTTTTTATACATGAATATAAAAATTAATAAAATCTAGATTTTCTACTAGATTACTTAATAATAGGCTTTTAATTTTACTAAAACAATATTTTTTTTCCAAAATTCATAACTTTATATATTAATAATCTAAATAAAATCCAAATTCATATTTTTTGTGATTCTTCCTTGATCTTATGGCTGAAATGTTTACATAACATAGAGATAACAACAAATGTACCGTTTTACAATATAAGTCAGAAATATTAATCAAATTTTGATGTGAAACCCCTATATTCAAATTAGTGTAAAAGAATTAAAATTTTAATATGATTACAATGAAGTTCATCTTATAAAGTTCAATGGTGTCGTTTATATAAACTATATCCTCAAACCGTAAAGGAATGCATTGATTTCTTTATTTATTTATATATATATATATATATACATAAATATTAAATTGAACCAATTTCATAAATCACCTCCTACCAAAAAAAAAATTGAACCAATTTCATGCTTTCGTGTTTAGTTTTATGGAGTAGTACACGTATTGAGCTAATATATATATGTATACCTAAACATGACGTGTAATGGAATAAATATATCATCAAAATTGATTTTTGTTTGTTTTCAGATATAATCGTCTTTCAAAATATTGAAGTGTTCCCCCCCAAAAAAAAAACTTGAATATATATATATATATATATATATAGTTCAATATCATATGTATATATATATTTTTAGTATTGGTGAGATTTTCGTTCTGTGATTTTTGGATTAAAATTTTTGGTTTTAAAGCTATTACATTTATTGATTTTTCTATCATTTTCTGATACATCCGATCTTTATAATAATTGGGGGGGAAGAGAGTAAATTTTAATGTTCCTTCGTGCTCGCATTGCGTATATAAATTAATGTCGTGGGATTTCCAAAGATGATACTTTGACGCACGCGCACCACTCATAATTAATTAATTAATTAATATTGTGAAATTGCTTGATGCATAAAAAACAATTAATTTTAAATAAAATTAGTGAAAGCCTTCCCGTTCGAAATTCCAAAAAAAAAAATAAAGCTCTTTGTTTCACGTTAACATATTATTGTGTGGTGATTATTGCATATAACTAACTCAAGTTGTATCCCGTAATAGTATATACTTTCAAATATATTTCAAAACATATAATAAAAATAAAGGGAAAAAAGAGATATTTTTAAAAAAATTTATTATGTTATCCTGAGTATAACGTGCTAGAACTTCATATTATTTCTATTCTTCAATTTCTTAAAATTTTTAATTTTGCAAATATTCCATTGATGTTTTCATCTTTGAAGAATATATAATAACCTAATTTTTTATTTTTTTCAATTCGATAACTCAAACTCTCTATAACTCTCTATGATTCCAAATATTTTATTTGTAAAGTTAATGTTAAAAGTTTTATTTTATCTTTAAAATTCGAGCCAATAAATTAGCACACGCGTAACATATGGTTTATTCCCCTTTTTCGCACTACTTGAGTGATTTATTGAAAAATGTTTAGTGTTTATATATATATTTTTTTTATATAAATGATTGATTAATGGCATAATTAAAGGATATAATGTATCCGACTAGGAACTCACATATCAAATCTTATAAAATCTACCACTCACGTCAGTAACGTAAAATGAAATGCGTGTCTTGTAGCTTACCAACTTCTATTTATAACATATATATATATACATATATACATATTATATATATATATATATATATGTTTGTATGTGTAATTCATATGATTTTCAAAGGCCGTTTATATGACCGTGAAACGACTTGTGAACAATTCCCCGTTTTATTTTATTTATAAGCAAAGTCAAAACATATCACTAGTCCTCATTAGTATACATATATATATATATATATATATATATATATATATATGTAACGTAAAAATAGATTAATGGATTGAGATAAATATTAAACATATTAATGGATTATTAACACAATCAGCGTCGCATAATTAAAAGGTCCCACTTTTTTATAATGGAATTCAGACGAGTTGCATATTGAAAAAATAAAATAAAATTTCATCGCATAATTAAAGGTCCCACAATTTTCATATTTAGAAAATGGAAATTATATGGTTTTTATATGTTGCATGTTCGTTTCGAATCTTTTTTATGTTTCTGATTTACTGCTGGTGGAGAAACAACTCCATTTAAAAAAATAAAAAGGTTCGATATTATGTGGAGAACGAAATTTGATTTATTTATAAACAATAAAATTGCACTAGAATAATAACTGATATAATAAAGAGAGCATAATATTGGCATATTAACATATTTATGAGTATGGAATATTTAGGTATATTTAAGTATATTTAAGTATTCATATTAACATATTTATATTACTTCCATTCTACCTATATATATATATATATATATATATATGCATACCTTGTAACACTACTGTTAACAATAATAAAGTAGTTTCTCTATATTAAAATATATATTTAGTTAAATATTGTCAAGTTAAGCAAAATATCGGATTAATCACTAATTAAGAAAAATGCGTATCACACTTTTCACACACACTCTCTCTCTCTCTCTATATATATATATATATTATGATCAAAATAATTAAAAATGTTGTATTGTTAAAAAAGGTATAAAAATTGTTGCTAATTAAAGCCCTAATAATCCTACGTATTACAAATAACAAAACTTTTTTTTTATGGTGATGAACCAACGACTATTTTTTGTATACCATTTCTAGCATGCAGGCTAATAATCTATATATGACACGGTGTCTAAAAATATACAGCATATAGCATGTGTATATATATAGTACCCAAGTGCTATTAAGAATATTGTCTTATAATTATTAAAGTTAAATCATATAGAATTAATAAAAATTAGAACTAAATTTTATGATTTTTTTTTTTTAGGATTTAAGGGTGTACTTCCAATAAAACCAAACTCATATCATCTATTTTCTCGTCATATTAGTCATATCTCTAATATTAATTTTTTTAGATGTTTCACTAATATATATATACACACACACATAATTCATCAAATGTCTGATCGATTTTTTGTTCATAAATAAGATAGGTTTCATTTTGGAAAGAGTTCATCTATTAGGGACAAAAGCATGCGGTGATATTACGCCACCTTTGGGTGGATCCATCAAATTTTGCACCTTGTTCTTGGAGATGGTGGTGGTCCATATATGTGTATATATATATATATATATATATATATATATATATATGTTTATGACATATTCCTAATTAATGATCATAACAAAACCATGCACGGCCAAATTTCGGTAACACAACAAAAAAAAATGACTTATCATCATCAAATCAATCATGCATATATATGGTACGTAGTCCGAATTAGGGTTAATTATTGATTGGATTGCAACTCTACGTGCATGCATATATCTTCTTTAAGCAAACCCTTTGCATAATTTTCTAGTTTGTTATTATTTCCGTTCTCGAATTTGTTTTTAATAAATACGCATATATTGACCGATTAATATACGACTACACGCCTATTGGAATAGATTACTACGTACATTTTATAACAGATGATTTACGTCTTGAAACAAGTTATATCAAGTTCCATATTTTTGTAACCGAATCAAATTCGATAAAAAAACCGAATGGTTATGATTTCTATAAAACCGAAAAAATCGAATCCAATCGAATAAAAAAATAACCGAAAAAACTATAATTTCTTTAAGAAAATGAATAATTTTTTTCGTAATTGAATCAAACATGAACCGAATATGACCGAACCGAATTCAATGTAAAAACTGAATGGTTTATACCCGAACCAAAACCTGAATAAGCCACCGTTAAATAAGATTGTGCGTGTTATTTCGTATGATATGGAATATATCGAAAGAAAAGTCATTTTCGAACATAAGATCCTCGTTATAAAAACCACACCGGTCGGTCCACATATAACTTTCGTAACCGAAATACGAACAATAATAGAATTGGTTCTGATCAATTCATTTTTTTTATAATATGTGATTATCAGGATTCGAAATGTTGGTATGGACATCCATCAATTCATGTTCATTTGATAACTCTGAATCATTATGGTGTTCATATATTGACAGCGTTACAGGCGAAAATGCTCACCACATCCTCACGAATCGGAATAAATTTCAAAAGAAGTTTGATGGAATTCGGTCCATTTCCCCTTTTTTTTTCTATGGGAATTTTTCATTTTTTTATTGGATTTTGTGTCAAATGATCGAGGTAAAGAATATGATAAAAAAAAAATGGAGTTTTTATTATTTTTCATTTAGAATTCCTCCAAGATTTGTCTTAAATAAATTACACGTCATCTGTATTTACAAAAATTGAATGAAAGCTTGAATTTTAATTTATAATTTATAATCCGTGATCAAAACCATACTTTTATTTTTTGAGTTTCGAACCAATCCAACACATTTTATAAACGGGATGACAATAGATAACTCTGATTTTATAAACGGCGGCAAATGAATTGGCTCACATCTTCAAAACCAAATACAATTATTTAAATGATGATAAAATCCCAAAATTTTCATAACCCATAAGCAATGGGCCGAGTATTGAGAGGTTTAAGCCCACAATGGTATTGGGCCAAATCAAGGCCCATCTACTTGCTCGTAAATTAGGCCTATGTTTATTTCAAGAAAGTTGGACTGGGTCATATATATATATATATAATATAAAAAAAAAACATTTTGAGGTGAAGGGAATAAATTAAATGGAAAATGGAAAAACTTTATGCAAAATTACTTTAGGTTACCAAAAGTCAGAATTTATTATAGTTTCTTAAGATTCGACCGTTTCCTGCCACCACAAATATAATTCTGCATCATCTCACCGTGAAACTTTGAGAAATTGTTTACAAAAAAAAGTTTGAGAAAATCTTTTTATATATATATATATATAGATTTATGCGCATACATAATTTCTTTTAACGTAATATTTATATTTTTCTTTATCATGGCAGCACTTTCCCGTGGGCCCCACCACGTGGAAGCATCTTTCCTTGTCGGTCCACTTATCTTCATCACTGTGTTTGGTGGAAAAAAATATTTTGTCCACCCCAATAAAAAAAAAACATCCAATTTTTACTTAATATTGAAATATCGGTATAATAAAAACTTATACAAATTCTCGTTATTTATTCTTCAAATGTTGTGTGTAAAATAGAAGTAAGAAGATTCAACAATGAATTAAAAAAAATATGAGTTAATAATTGAACAATTCATCTATATATTTTCAATATTTACTTCCATTCGAAACTATAAATTAAATTGAATGCTTGGGGGCGATGTCAATTAAAGAGGCGAATTTAATTTCCATAATGTCTTACAATCTATAGGCAACATAGTATGCCCTCATATGGAAGGCACTCCCTTTCATATTTGCAACCTTCACAAATATTATTTTGCATAATTAAAATGACATAAAAAAATATTTACAACATTCTACAATATATCATGCAATACTAGAAACTTCTTTTCTTTTTTTTTTTGCTTTGCGTAATTATATTATAAGATTTAAATATTTCGAAACAGAATGTAACTAAATGTAATTATAACAAGGAAAGTACATGTAGAACTAAGAATATAATGAGAACTAGGGGTGAGCATTTCGGAAAACGGTTCGGATTCAGGATGAAATAGATCAGTTCGGTTCTTTCGGTTTTACAAAAATAGGTACCAATCGGGTTTTTTATTGTATTCGGTTTGGTTCGGTTTCGGTATCGGTTTGGTTCGGTTCGGTTCCGGGTTTTATTAAAAAAATGTTAGATTTCTTTTAAAAATATTCGGTTTTTCGAGATTTTTAAAATACGATTCGGTTCGGTTCGGTTCCGGAAAAATTCGGTTCTCTAAAAATAATATCGTTCGGGAAATAACAGCGGTTTTGGAGTCGGAAAAAATATCGTTTTAACGGTTCAGTTCGGTCCGGTTTCGAAGAAACGAACCGAAACGCCTAACCCTAAAGAGAACAGAGATAATATTTTTATTAACCATAAAATTGACGCATGACATCTTTGCACTGACGAAGAATTCACATTTTTATTTTTATTTTCCTTTTTTGTCGGTTGGGTTATACTATTATCATCATTAGAGATGGATTTTTAGATTTTTTGCATATAAGATTAAATCAAATTAAATAATATATAATTTAAATTTATTTGAAAATCGAATTATTCTATTTTTTAATATTAGTTAAATACAATCAATTTGAAATCTAAAATATCTATTTTTCCTATTTTGTATTTCAAAACGCCGGAATGTATATATACATATATATATTTCGACCATCATGTAGAAGTGTGTAACCGATGGTTCGACCCATACCCATATGGATATAATCATATATATATATATATAATATATTAACCCATAACCAAACTAAAGTATTCGCATTACCAAATCTTCGGAACTAATAACAAAACAAACAAAAAATCATCCAAGTTCAAATTCCATATACATTTTGTGACCAATTTAAAATAAAGGATATTTCATTTAGCAAATCCAAGTGAAAGTGTGGCATAATAAATAAAAATTAAAATTAAACAACAATATGAGAGTATATTAAAAAAAAAACTAAATTAATACGAAAACACAAAATGAGAAACAAGGAGCAGAAGATGTTGCTCCTCTTTTATCATCCTCTATACATACAACTTTTTTCCTGCAAACCCCTAATTTTTTATTTTATTTTTCCTTTATTTTTCACCAATTAAATCCTTTTTTTTTATAAAATTTCTCCGGTTACCTCTCACAAACAATTCGATGAACAACGCCGCCGTCTTTTTCCCCGATTCCAATCCGATAATGTTGTCCTGTCAAGGCGACACCACTTCAAATCTCCGATTCTTGGGTTTTTGCTTGTCGTAATTTCCAGTTTCGAGAAAGTTTCTCAAAAGAATCAGTAGAATGGCGGTGGTGGAGGAGAAGCGTATGATACTCCGATCACCGGCGGTAACGGTCCTTCATATACAGGCGGCGGCGGCGGAGGACTGTGATGAATCACTGGCGGCGGCGGAGAACTGTAGTGAACGGGCGGTGGCGGCGGAGAACTGTAGTGGATCACCGGCGGAGGCGAAGGCGAAGGCGGTGGCTTGTAGACGACCGGTGGTGGAGGCGGTGAGTACTCAACGCACGGAGGAGGAGGCGGTGGCTCTATACAAGGAGGTGGTGGTGGAGGGGAATATACTGGCGGCGGCGGAGGAGAGGAATACACCGGCGATGGTGGAGGTGGCGGAGATAAGTAGGGATATACTGGTGGTGGAGGTGAGTGCGGAGGCGGGGGGGAGTGCGGTGGTGGAGGCGGTGAGTATTGTTGTGGTGGTGGCGGTGAACTGTAATAGTAAGGCACCGGAGGTGGTGGAGAGAAATGCGGCGGCGGCGGTGGCGGCGGTGAGTGCGGTGGTGGCGGTGGCGGGCGAATGCAGTAAACCGGAGCCGGTGGAGGATATGATGGCGGCGGAGGAGAAGCGTATACCGGGGGTGGAGGTGGCGGC